>NW_006409006.1:248323-267655 GCF_000296735.1 Chrysochloris asiatica | reverse complement strand
TGTGGTGTTATAGGGTAAGCACTGGACTTCTAACCACAAGATCAGCAATGCATACCCACCAGCCAGACCCCTCGGAAACCCTATATAGAATCACTGTGAGTCAGAACTGACTTGACGGCATTTATTAATAACAAAGTAGCGTTCATTAGGAGCTGCTCTTTAGGTTGCTGTGTTGCTGGATCTCTCTGTAGATGTAGGTCTCTCTGTAGATATATCTATCACACGTTTGACAATTCAACTTTTTACAAGTGTGTAACTTAACAGCTGTTACAATGACCAAGTGTACAGTTTTACCCTAATCAATGCCATTTTTCTATCACTGTGAAATGAAATTACTTGTTCCATAATGTCCTTCACTTTGAAAGGCCTCACACATTTTTCTAGCTATCTTCTCAAATTTAAAAAGAATTCATGAATTTCTCCATTCTCACAACTTTTAAAAAGAAGACTTCAATTCATCTATTATACTTCATTATCATTTCATCTGAACAGCTGAGAAGCTGATGACAAATAGGACATTTTTATCCTCCTAAATGTCAAAAGTTTGACAATCCATAAGAGACAGTAGATCCTTAGAACCATATACCTTTGTCCACAGGTTCCTCTGGCCTTTTAGTACCACCAGTTCTTAATCTAGTCTGTGACTCTGAAGGAGACTGATGAGACCTCAAAGCTGAATACGTCACTTCCTGATCGCTCATATCTGAAATAAGATGAGAAAAATGTTTTGTATTAATACCTTGCAACAGGACTATATATAAGAAACATAAAAATGTCAATCTATATGAACATACTAGGATGTGATGATGAGAGAAATATATGCGCGTGTGTGTTTATTAACTCCCTAAAATGCCTCAAAAATATAACTGAGCCTAACTTATATGTTAGACTCAAGTCCGACTCATAGCAACTCTGTACAGGGTTTTCAAGGCTGTAAATCTTTACAGGAGCAGAAAACTTCATCTTTCTCCCACAGAACAGCTGGTAGTTTTGAAATGCTGACCTTGCGGCTCACAGCCCGATTTGTAACTACTAGGTTATAAGAAATGGAAAATCTTTCAACATTTCTGTGAACCTCACTTACAATCTCAATGCCCATTGCCAACATTATTACAAAATATGGAAAGCATTAAAAAAAAAATTACCAACAGATAACTGTCCTAGTCGCCCAGACATTTTTATTAACAGTGTTCAACAGGCATGTACAAAGCTTAGGTAAAATTTGTATCATCCCAAATCACTGGAACACATTTAAAACTAACAATTCAAAAACCAAAAATAAATTTTACATTCAGAAACAACATAAATCTCTTGACTTAAAAACTTTCATTATAAAGAACCTTATTTCTTTGCTTACTATATATGTTCTGATAACATATGAATATAAACAAAGTTCTTTTTAGTTACTATATGAGGCAACTACAGTGTTTCTCAATGTTTTTAATAAGCCACGTGCAAAAGAAGAACTCAAGGCATTCACCTAACATTCCATAGTCTAGTGCCCCATGTAAGATGGCTAAATAAGAATCTATTAGGGTGGAGCCCAGATATTTATATTTTTTATCTCAAATAATTCTGTGGAGATTAAAGTTTAAGAAATAGTCTTCTTTTGTGACATTTTTGGAACTCTTTTTAATTCACAAAACCTATTTATTCACATTTTCCAAAATATCCTAAGAGAAAAAGGGAGTCTTTTCTTTTACAGAATTCTTCATGGTATATTAGATAATTCATACATTGTTGAGTGCCTTCTGACTAAGAGTGACCCTGTATAGGGTTTCCAAAGCTGGCTTCATGATGAGCACTGGACTGTGAACCACAAGGTCCATGGTTGGAGCCCACTAGCCACTTTGCAGGAGAAAAACGAGGCTTTCTGCTCCCGCAAAGATTTTTAAAAGACTTGGAAACCCTATCCAGGGTCACTATGAGTTGGAACTGACTCGAAGGCACTTAACAACAACAAATCTTTGTGGGAACAGAAAGCCTTATCTTTCTCCTGCACTATAGACACCATAAGAGCCAATAACCAGTAATCAATCTCCCAAACCCTCTTTATTTTAATACCACAAAGCAAAGATCATAGCAGGTTGAGAATGGAAAACTAATTTTGCTGAACTACAAACATTTTTTACATCCTTCAAAGATGATGCAGTTCTAATAGACAATGTTTTTCCATCAAATTCTTTACTCTTGGCAAATCATTCCTACCTTTTCTACAATTGTTCCTTCTAAGTAAGACAAATTGAATGATCATCCACAGACACCTGAAGAAATAAAAGCAGACGTTACCTGCATCTATGTCATGTAATGAATGAGTCAGGTGGAGACAGTGGATCCAAGAATCAGGTAGAAGCTGGCTTTTCCAGTCCAAGAGCCTTTGACTGTGTGGAGGGATTGGATGACTAATAGCAGAAATGAACTGTTTCTGAAAGATACACAACTTAACATTTTCTGCCCCTCCCTTTGATCAAAGTGATAAGAGGAAATTCTATGATGCAAGTTGATGTAGACGGAAAAGAAACGATGGTCACGACTTGTATCTTCCTCCATTTCAGCTAACCAACTACTTGATAACATTTTGGGAAATATTTGAAATCAGAATGTAAGGGACTGAGGATAAAGGAACACATACTTAGAAAACTAGAACTAATATCTCTAACAAAAAGGCTAATATACTTTTTTTTTTAACTTACTAGTACAAGAGGTTATTTAAATGTATATATATATAAATATATTTAATTGTTGTTGTTGTTAAGTGCCACTGAGTTGGTTCCCACCCATAGCGACCCTGTATAAGGTTTCCAAGAAGCAGCAGATGATAATATATACACCCTTATTTTTCCAGCTTTTAACCTGTGTACTATGTATACTATCAAAGTTGATGTCATTCCAGACATGTTTTTGCTCTATTGTTGTTGTTAAGTGCTGTCAAGTTGGTTCTGATCCATAGTGACCCTGTACAGGGTTTCCGAGGCTGTAAATCTTTACGGGAGCAGAAAGCCTCATCTTTCTCCTGTGGAACAGTTGGTAGTTTCGAACTGCTTACCTTAAGGTTTGCAGACCAATTCGTAAGCATTTTTTTCATTTTAAAAAAATCTAAATAAGCATTTTTTCATTTAAAAAAAAATCATCTTCTAAAACATGCATTTTAAACCACAAATAGTTACTATTCCATATGAATATACCATAATTTATTTAGGTAATCTGCTATTATACATGTATATTTTTCCAATTTTGTGATAATATGATAAATACCTAATCTATACTTTTGAATATTTTCTTAGGAAAATATTTTAGAAATCTAATTATGGGATCAAAGTCCATATATATTTAAAGATTTTTGATACATATTACCAAACACCCTACAGAAAACTTGTTTCCACTTATATACCCGCAGGTTGTGTGAAATGTTCACTTTTAATTTTGTAGCTGAGATACTGATAAATCATTCCTCTACTTAAGTTTTGCCCACAAATCTTACTTCAAAAACCTTCCAGGTAGGCCACACAGGATGAAAGCTAAAAAGAAATTCATTTCTTCAAGTATTGATAAGCTAGTCCCTGCCAAAATATATCCATATCTCCTCATTGAAGCTCAATTTCATGACTCAGGACTTTCCAGTCTTCTGACGTACATTTCTATGAAAGCAGTTTGCCTTTCAAATAGAGAAGATGGGAGCACACTGCTTCTATTTCACCAGGCTTTGACCACATGTCTCATTTATCCTTTTTTTCCCATCAAGCCACATTTCAGAACCCTCTCCATTCTTCAGTTTGCTCATGCCTCCCACCTCTCCTCCCACAATCTACATTCCTGGTTGTTCAGTGGGTAAGCATTTGGCTACTAATGCAAAGATAGGTACTTTGAAAACACCAGCTGTTCCGCAGTAAAAAGATGGTTTTGTAACCTGACTGGGCAGTTCTATTCTGTCCTACAAGGAGCCCTAGTAATGTAGTGGACTACGAGCTGGACTGCTCACCGCAAGTTCAGCATTTCAAATTTACCAATCACTCTGAGGGAGAAAGATGAGGCTTTCTGTTTCCATAAAGATTTACAGCCTCGGAAACCATATATAGGCTCTATGAGTTGGAACTGACTCAGTGACACACAATCCCCACCACCACCACTCTGTGCTACAGGGTTGCTGTAAATCAGAAGTCACTTGATGACAATGAGTTTGGTTAAGTTAAGCTGCCTGTTGTTTGACCCTCCACAGATCTACTTTTGTCTCCCAGTATAATCCATAGTTGTTGTTAAGTGCCGTTGAGTCAGTTGTGACCCACTGTGACCCTGTATAGGGTTTCCTAGCAGCAGCTGGTGATCTTGAACCACTGACTTTGCAGTGCAGTGCATTAACCCACAGCACACCAGGTCCTCAGTCTCAGAATTAGCACAGAGGTCTACAACCTGTCACTTGTCATCCTGTGCATGTAGTCAGCTGTGAAACTTCCTAGAGATTAATGTAACTCAATAGCAGCCAAGTCAATTACCTTTAGCAAAATTTTACTTCTATTTGATATTGATATTATCTGATGATTTCGGCATTCTGTTGGGTCACCTCTCTTGTAACGGGCACAAATGTGGATCTCCTCCAAGTAGTTTGCCAAGTAGCTGTCTTCCAAATTTCTTGGCACAGATGAGTGAGTGCCTGGAGTCTGAATGGTGAAGTAACATTTGTTCTTGGGCCTTTTCTTCTCCTTCTTTCCCCTAATGTTGGATTGGCTTTGCCAAACAAAAACCAGAGAAATAAGATATTTCACCCTGAATCATAAGGCCTGGAGCTCTGGTAGTGTAGTGGTTACAAGTCCAGCTGCTAATCTCAAGGTCAGCAGTTCGAAACTACCAGCCATTCCGCAGGAGAAAGATGAGGCTCTCTGCTCCCATAAAGTTGTACAGCCTCGGAAACCCTACGCAGGGTTGCTATGAGTCGGAACCGACTCCACGGCACACCACCACCACCAGCATCATAAGGCCACCCTGTAGACCCTACAAAAAAAGGAAGAAAGCAAAAGAAAGGTCTACTGAGCAATTAGAGGTGGGGCATGAATGGCAGTGGCTGAAAAAAGATGGCAGGGAGACACTGTCATTTATTGGAGCATTTACTATGTTATATAGTGTAGTGGTTATGAATCAGGCTGCGAGCCACAAAGTCAGCAGTTCGAAATTACCAGCTGTTCTGCGGGAGAAAGATGGGGCTTTCTGATCCCGTAAAGATTTACAGCCTTGGAAACCCTGTGCAGGGTCACTATGAGTCGGAACCGACTCCACAGTACTTAACAACAACAACAAGGTCACATTAAAAGGAGTCCTGGTGGCACAGTGGCTAAGTGCTTGGCTACTAATCAAAAGACCAGCAGCTCGAACCTAGAAGCTGCTTCACCAGAGAAACATGTGGCAGTTTGCTTCCATAAGTATTATAACCCCTGGAAAGCCTTTGGGCAGTTCTCCTCTGTCCTACAGGGTCTCCATGAGCCAACGGCAATGGGAAAGGTCATATTCATGCTAACTCTTGACATGTTTTAAACCAGGCCAGACTGAATCTACAAAACATGGATATTGGATTTAGACGAGCCTGGGTTTTCAGCAAAGCCTTGTCACAAAACCCTGGCTTTAGGCAAGACATTTCACCTCCCTGTGTCTTGAATCGAAAGCAGTGATATGTTATGATACTAATTTCCTTCCAGAGTTGTAAGAATTAAACGTTGTTGTTGTTGTTGTTAAGTGCTGTTGAGTCAATACCGACCCATAGCGACCCTGAACAGAGTTTCCAAGGCTGTAAATCTTTATGGGAGCAGAAAGGCTCATCTTTCTCCCGCAGAACAGCTGGTAGTTTTGAACTGGTGATCTTAAGGTTCACAGCCCAATTCGTAACCACTATGTTAACAGAGCTCCTTAAATGTTGTTGTTAGATGCCATCAAGTCAATACCAGTGCATTATATACAACAGAATGCAACAATGTCCAGTCCTGCATCATCCTCACTAGCATTGCTTCTGCCACTGTGGCAACCCATCTTGTTGGGGGTCTTCCTCTTTTTGACTGACCCTCTACTTTACCAAGTATGATATTCTTCTCTACTGACTGGTTCCTCCTGATACTACATGTAGAGTATGAGAGACAAAGTCTCACCATCCTATCTTCCAAGGATCATGCTGGATATACTTCTTCCAACACAAATTTGTTTATTCTTCTAGCAGCCCCATGGTACATTTAATATTCTTCTCCAACACCATAACTCAAATGCATCAATTCTTCTATGGTCTTCCTTATTCACTGTCCAACTGTTGCATGCGTATGAAGTTATTGAAAATACCAAGGCTATGGGAATACACGCTCTGATTGGTGAGCACGCTCGACACCGATAAGGGGAATTGAGGGAAAAACAGCAATGAAGCGGTGAGCTAAGCCCTACAACGTTCAATAGACTTCTGTAAACCCTGGTGAAGACCTAGTTGACCAGCAGTGTGGCAAGACCTGGGAGCTCTTGGGCCCAGATTCAGTGACATAGCCACAGAGGACTACAGCGGAGAGTGAAGTGTCCAGCTGATAAGAAGAGAGGGCATATGCATAAGAACACCCCCACTTGCAGGTAATAACCACTTGTCCTGGCTTCAATGACTGGATGATCAGAGCTCAACCAGAAGTAAAAAGAAGAGGGAAAAAAAAAAAGTTTTCTCATACAATTTGATGAACTTGACCTACACCTATGGAAGCAGTAGCTCAAAAGAGGGAACAAGTCCTTACAGCAAGAATCATTCCCACACCCTTCACACACAGAGTAGACAGGGATGGGCAACTTGGACATTGGCTACCCAAAATGGGGGGTGGGAGGCTACAAAGGCAAGGAGTGACTGGCTTACAAGCTTTCAAGAGGGAACCTAGATCCAGAGGGCCTGGAGGAAGGTAGAATCTCCCGTGTGTAGTATTCAATCTGACTAGCCGGGGCTGATGCAATGAAATGCAGACGGGTCTCTTGTGATACAGTAGTGAATAATTGTTATCAGGACTGATTGTGAGGGTTGGAAATATAAAGGTAGACATTTTATAGCAAGGAGGGGAGTGACTAACTTTTCAGTCTAGGAGCGGAGGTCCCTAGGACCATCAAGGGAGAAGAGCTGAGAGCGGGACCCTACCCAGAGAAGCAGTGATGCCTGAAATGGAGCCAAAGATGATGACGTGGAGCAATGGAGCAGCTGGAGACTTTAGATCCAGAGAGGGAGAGCGACTGTGTGCTGAAGACCTGGGGAACACAGGGGAAGGATTGCATGGAGGGGATTGTAACCAGGGCAATGAGACGATATACGACAGAATGAATGTAAAACCAATGTTCTCCCATGTAAACTATCACATAATTCACAATAAAACATTAAAAAAAAAATTTAATGCACACACACACAAAAATTGGTTTATCCATTATATTCTATTTTATAATCTGCCTTTTCATTTAATTACATACACATATATGTTGTAATTGCTGTTGTTGTGTGCTGTCTAGTCAGTTTCAGCTTGTAATGATCCTGTATAGGGTCTACAAGGCTATAAATCTTTATGAGAACAGAAAGTCCTAGTGTGGTGTTATAGGATAAGCACTGGACTGCTAACCTCAAGGTTGGTGATTCAAACCCACCAGCCACTCCTTGGAAACCCTATACAAGGTCACAATGAGTCAGAATGTATATATACACACACACACGATCAGGGGAACAAATGGAAGAATATACATTTATACATTAAATGTTAACTGCATTTATCTCTATCTGCCAAACTGTAAAGTGACTTGAATTTTTTTTTTTTTTTTGGTCTTTTCTGACCAAGATATATTTCTAACATATGTGTGTAAAAATAATTTTATTTTTATGTAATAAGAGCAAAGTTAAAATTCTAAATAAAGGATTGAGGATTTAAACATAAAAAAAAAAGAAAATACCAAGGCTGGGGTCAGCACACCTTAGTCCTCAAGATGACCTCGCTGCTCTTTTAACACTTTAAAGAGGTCTTGTGCAGCACATTTGCACAAGTGGAATTATGCAATATATGGCTTGATTTCTTGACTGCTGCTTCTATGAGTATTGATAGTGGTTCTGAGCAAAATTAAGTTCTCAAAGGCAACTTCAATCTATTCTTCATTTATCTTGCTGCTGTTTATTGGTCCAGTTGTGAATAATTTTTTCTTTCCATTGAGGAGCAACCCATACCAAAGGCTGTGGTCTTTGATCTTAAGTATTTTAAGTCCGCTTCACTTTCAACAAACAAGGTTGTATCATCTGCATATTGCAGGTTAATGAGTCTCCCTACGATCCTGATGCCATATTCTTCTTCATATAGTCCATCTTCTCAGATTATTTGCTCAGCACACAGATTGAACAAGTATGGTGAGAGAATACAACCCTGATGTACATCTTTTCTAATGTTAAATTATGGTTCTGTTGTAACAACTGCCTGTTGGTCTAAATGCAGGTTCCTCGTGAGTATAATCAAGTGTACCAGAATGCTCATCCTCCACAATGTTGTCCATAGCTCATCATGGTTCATGCAGTCAAAAGCCTTCGCATAATCAATAAAGCACAGGTATTTCTGGTATTTTCTACTTTCAATCAAGATCCATCTGACATCAGCAATGATATTCTTTGATTCTGGATTGAACCTCTGGCAGTGCCCTGTCAATGTATATTGTAGCCATTTTTCAATAGTCTTTTAGCACAATTTTACTTGTGTTTGATATTAATGATATTGTCTGATGATTTCCACGGTCTGTTGGGTCACCTCTCTTGTAATGGGCACAAATATGGATCTCTTCCAAGTAGTTGGCCAGGTAGCTGTCTTCCAAATTTCTTGGCACAGATGAGTGCCTCCTTTGCTTCATCAGTTATTGAAAGGTTTCAGTTTGCATTCCATCACTTCCCTAAGCCTTGTTCTTTGCCAATGCCTTCAGTGCACCTTGGACTTCTTCCTTGAGTACCATTGGCTCTTGATCATATGCTACCTCTTGAAATGGCTGAACATCAACTATGTATTTTTGGTACAGTGACTGTGTGTATTCCTATAAAATATCTGACTAGAATTTGACATGTATATAAAAAGCTCTTGTTATATATTCAATCTTACTTGATTTCTAAGATTCACAACATTCTGAACAAGTCATTCCAAATCTTCAAGCCTATTTCCTCAGAGTATCACTCACTTCATAAATGAGATTCGTACTACAGACAGGATTACTTAGATTTCAAAAATCAATAAATCTCTTTCCTCCCAGGGTTCTATAATTGGCTAAAGAATTAGGACCACAGTCCAAATGTGCTGCCACACTGAACTAGCTTGTCTACCCTCCTATGTTGGGTTTGGTGTGTAGACACTTGAAGAGTGGTAGCTTCCAGTTCCCTCTAGAACTATTCTGTGGCCTCAGACCTGTGTATGTATACCTTCCTGTCCCATGAGGTATTGGTGATGCTGGGCTTTTTGATTGACATTCGAATAGCTGCTGTAAAGGTGATTAGTTCTCTTGACATAGGTGAGACAAAGAGGGATCACACTTCTTTACATTTTTACATACTTTCCACCTCAATTATAATATAAACTTTATAAGGGTGTGCTGTTTTATAACTGTAGCACATATAAAGGGTCGGCAAATAGTTCATGGAAAATACGTATTGTGAAAAACTATGCAAGGAATTCAAGAATATTTTGCAGCAAAAACATATACTAACTTTTTATAACGTGTCTGAACAGGATCTAGTTTGAGGCACTAAGAAGGATAAGACAGCAGTTTGCAAAGAGGCCCTATCAGAGCAGCATCAATTCTAAAAGTGAAACAAGAACAAAAATCAAATTTATGATGCAGCGTGGGTAGAAAAATAATGAATCATGGATGCTTTATGAAAAGTTGATGGGGGCAATGCCCAGAAGAAATCAGCAGTTTACAAATGTATAAATTATTCTAAGAAGGGATGAGACGATGCTGAAGATGAAACCTGCGGTGGCTAGACCATCCTTATTAATTTCCGAGAAAAAATTCATGTTGTTCAGTTGAAGAGGGCAGTAGAAACAATAGTCAACAGCCTAGACACATCAAGTGGTTCAGCTTACACAACACTGTCTAAAAGTTAGAACTGAGCAAACTGTCTGCTCAGTGGGTGCCAAAACTACTGCACCAGATCAGCTGCAGACAAGAGGGGAGCTGTCAACGGAAACTTAATACAAGTGGGTTCAAGATCCTCAAGCATTTCTTGGAAGATGAAATTTCAAGAGCTGAAATATGTCTTTACCAAAGCACAAAGCAGTAGCTATCAAGAGGTAGAAGGGGTCCAAGAGCAAAGGTCATGGCAACAGTTTTTTTGGATGCTTAAGGCATTTTGCTTGTTGACTTTCTGGAAGGCTAAAGAACAATAAAATTTGCTTACTATGTTTATTTCAAGAAAGTCAACCAAAGCTTGAAAAGAAAAATGCCCAGAAAAGCTTCACTAGAGGCCTTATTCACCATGACAATATTCCTGCTCATTCCTCTCTTCAAACAAGGACAGTTTTGTGAGCTTCAATGGGAAAGTATTAGGCATATAGTTTATAGTTCTGATTTGGTTCCTTTGACTTCTTTCTGTTTCCTAATCTTAAAACTCTCTTTAAAGGGCATCCAGTTTTTTAAAGTTAATAATGCAAGAAAAGACTGCATTTACAAAGTTAAATTTACAGGACTCTCAGTTCTTAATGGATTGACAAAAAGGCTGACACAAGGTGTTTCAACCTTAAAGCCTGCTGAGAAATAATTTTACATCTTTTATCATTTAATTCCAATTTTCCATAACATGATTTCTATTGTGTGCTCAATAAACAGAAGAATTTATTAAAATATCGAATTTTCAGCTTTAGAGGGGCAGCTTGAGACTAATCATTGGAAAGTCAGATTGTGTAGCTACTTCCGCTAAGCCCTTTCTTTGTATTACTAAACTCTCAATGAGAAGATAATTTCAAGAGACTGATTTAAACTGATCAAAGTACCAAACATTATATATCACAACCACTATTAAAGAGAAATCTGAAAAATGTTTTGAATATTCTTGTACTCTGTCTCCCAGATTCACTTCTGTGCAAAACACACATTCAAAACATGAGTATACAAACATTTCCTGGCTGCTTTGCTGTAATAACCTTTTATTTGGAACACCACATGATTACCCACTTCTTCCTGACCAATACTAATTTTGTCAGCTAACTTAACCACAGCTGCTAGTCACACTTCAAAACCTATCAGGCTGATCATTTTACAGCAACACACTGCTCTTCCTGCCCAAGGTTTAAGTGAAAGACACTGACCAGTTAGCATGCAGGGAAAGATCATCTGAACTACTCTCTTGGGAGGAGAAATCTCACCTTGTCAGGTTCCCTCTTACATGCTCCTTTGTACTCATGCCTCATTGTTAAGCCACTGAGCAAAAACTAAATTTCCTGGATCTTAAAGTAGAAACCGAGAGTGCGATGACTCCATTTGATAAGCAATGGCCTATAAACCACAAGGCCTGTGGTTCAAGTCTGCCAGCCACTACACAGAAGGATGAGGCTTTCTGTTCCTGTAAAGATTCAAAGCCTCGGAAACCCTATACAGAGTTGCTATGAGTAACTTAACAATAGTAAAACTAAAGACTAATGATTCCTGTTCCTGTAACTACTACATTGTTGTTGTTAAGTGCCATCAAGTCGGTTCTGACCCATAGCGACCCTGTACAGGTTTCCGAGGGTGTAAATCTTTACGGGAGTAGAAAGCCTCATCTTTCTCCCGCGGAGCTGCTTGTAGTTTCAAACTGCTGACCTTCAGGTTCGCAGCCCGATTCGTAACCACTACGCTACCAGAGCTCCTTAACTACTACATAAGCTGCCTTAATATCCCCAATTTCCTAGTGTCCTAAATGAGCCCTGGTACCTTAATATGCTACTAGTTGGGCTCCTAACTGCAAGATGAGTTTGAATTTACCAGTCACTCCATGGGAGAAAAATGAGGTTTTCTGCTCCCATAAACATTTGGTGTTAAGTGTCATTAAGTCGATTCTGACTCATAGAGACCGTGTCTAGGTATTCTGAGTGGCTGCTAAATTGCCAGCCTTGCAATTCAAGCCAACCTTGCAGTACAGTGCAATATTTTACAGCACCACACTTCATTAAGTGCCATCGAATCAGTTCCCACTCATAGTGACCTTGTATAGGGTTTCTGAGGAGCAGCTGGTGAGTTTAAACCACCGACCTTGCGGTTTACACTGACTTTACAGTCCAGCGCATTAACCCACAGCACCACACCAAGGACTCCACACTAGAGCCTCAGAAATGCTATACATAACAGGCTAAACAGCATGCAATCACCACATGTTATTCCAACAGTGTCTCCTGCAATCACACAGCCAACTATCCTTCCTACAGTTTATAAGTAACCAAATGAGGCCTTTTCAGAAGCTAAGTAAACAAGATGAAATAGTGACCCAAAAAAATCTCCCATCTAGTCATAGGTTGAAAAAAAAAACTTATTGAACTACTGAAGCAGCATTAAGAATTTTGATTCTTCTCTCAGTCCTCTCTGCACACTATCACAGAAGTTCAAAAAGAGCAAGGCAGAGGCTAGACATTTGGGCAGTTGTTCCCAAATTTTAACATTCACCATTTGGGCAATCTGCTCGGGCAGATGTCAGGTTCACCATCAAATCATTTACCTTTGTTGCTGGGTATGGTGGTAAATTATGTAATATGTCTCTTCTAGTCTTAGTCAGGTGCTGTAAGCTAAGCACTGGATTGCTAACCACAAGGTCGGTGGGTCAAACCCACCAGCAGCTCCTCAGAAACCCTATAAAAGGTCACTACAAGTCAGAACCAAATCAACTCAACAACAAACTTTAATCTTTCTTAACTCTCACCAAGTGACTCTTTTCCTGGTGGGTGTGGGTAAGAGAGGTAGGAGAAGATACTGATAAAACAACAATCAGCTATGCATGTTCACTGTAATTATGAAAACTTGAAACTCTAGCATGAGTATAAAACGAGCCATCCCACACGCAGGAGGGGGCATCTCACTACCATTAATCTCACCACCAGGAGTAGAACATGTCCCTAAGATCACTTCACATTGAACCTCCTTGACCCAGGGACAGAAGGCTGTGACACTGGAGGAGTGGCAGAGGAGCAGCAGCAGCAGAGCCAAGAACCAGAGCACGGGACAAAGCAGCAGTGGACATTCAGCCCATGAAGCAGGTAAAGCAGAGTGACTTTGGACAAGAGGCTTGCTTGCAGAGTGAGGTGTCTCCAGGAACTTAATTTGGGAGGCTGGGTTTGCTGACCCATGGAGCCGGAGCTGAGTGTCTTCAGCCTCAGGCATTTGGTGGACTGATGTGTCCTGTAGGCATTTATCAGCAGCCCTGATAAGCCTGTAACAGTGACAGGACAGAGACGGCTGCCTGTGGGCATGGCTGAGGGGAGGCTTTGGAAGTCTGGCTACATATTTTTACCTGAATAAACTTTGATAAATAAACTCTAGTATGTCCACAGAATGGATATGCTAGAACAATGTCTTAGTTATCTCTAAAGTGCACTAAAGACAGTGTCTTGAAATAAATACTCTTCATCCAGGCTTTGATATGTTTTATTGGAATGAAATTTCAATGACAAGTAGTTTTTCTGTACAAAATCTACAATATGAAAGACTACCCAGCCCACTTGGACCCATGTGAGGATTACACTAAGCCTTTTTAAGTTTATTTACAAATGAAAAAACAAACCCACCCTTACCCATCCCTTAATTAAATATACAAACAGCTCAAAAGCATACATTTAGATAGGTTTAATCTTGAAATGCAATCCAATAAGACTAAAAACTAAACATTTCAGGTCCTGTACTAAGTAATAAAATACTCGCAGGCCTTCAGGATCCCTAAAAGAGTTAAAAAGTCAAAGTTACTTTGTTGCTTCTAGAACAAACAACATAATTTGCTTAGTTTCTAAAGCAAAAACTAAAACTAAAACCATGAAAATGACATATCAAGCTTTAACATCTCAATCCTTTCTATAAGGAAAATGAAATTAAACTTTTCTACGTTGTTATACTTGCTCATATTTAAATTGTTTTTCTTGTAAAAGAAATGCCCATGCATCATTACAATTTATAAATCATATTAAATCATAAAGATAGAAAAAAATGAATACTCATAATGCCACTGCCCTCAAGGAATACAATAAATATTTTGGTGTCTTTCTCTCTTACTCGTAACTGAAATTATTCCCTACATGCTCCTCATTTTACTGTTTCCATAACATTCAAAATAATCCACTAATTGTTTTAATTAACAATTCTCTCCTTCTTAGACATTTGGATATTTTCTAAACGACTAATAATGCTTTGATAAACATCTTTATGCTCCAATATTTGAGATTGTCTGCCTAAGATAGATTCCCAGAAATAAAATTGTTGTTGTTAGGAAGTGCCGTCAAGTCGGTTCCGACCTATAGCGACCCTATATAGGGTTAATGAGGAGATACTGGTGAGCTTGTACCGCCAAGCTTGCGGTTCAAGCTGACTTTGCAGTCCAGCCCATTAACCCACAGTGCCACACCAGGACTCCAGAAATAAAATTACTAAGTCAAACCTGAATGAAAAATGTATAAGGTTTTTGATATCTATTACCAAATTGCCTCCCCAAAACTGTTCAATTCATACTTCCATCATAGAGTACAAAAGCCATAGCCTCACCTACTATGGATAAGGACATTTAAAAATTGCTAGTTTAAAAGCATTTGGTTGGTCTTCATGAACATAGTTTTTGGGGTTTTTTAAGATTTTATTGTGAATTATGGGTTAGTTTACATGGGTGAACATTATCTTTATATTCATCCTACCGTACTGTTTCATTGCAATGATCACAATCCCCTGTATGCATCATCAAACACCCAAAGGGTACACTCCACTCCTGCCCCTGGCTGCCAGCACACAACCCCTCCAACCCCTCTCCCTCCCTGAGTCCACAGTTCCCAGCCACTCCTGTCCACGTCATTGCCTCTGCCTCCATCCCTAGTGTCACTGCCTCTCTGGACACGGTCCCACACTTTGCTTTTCTCCTTTGATGGTTATAGGGATCTCCACTCCTGGACAGCAAATCAGCCACTCCCCTCCTTTTGTTACCAAACATTTACATTTACCTTTCCAACACTCACTGTCAGACCTGATAGCAATCATTCCCTATTGAATCACAGGAGTCCTTTCCCCCTCCCCTTTTATCAACCCCATCCAGACAGGTTGGAAACAATTCAGTGGAGATTCTACCTTTCCCTGTATCCTCTGGAGCTAGGCTCCCTATTGAAAGCTTGTAAGCCAATCACTTCTTGCCTTTGTAGTCCTCCCATTTTGGGTAGCCAATGTCTAAGTTCCCCCTTCCTGTCGACCCTGTGTACCAAGGGGGTGGGAATGATCCTCACTGTAGAGATTTGTCGGCTTCTTTATCGTACTGCATCCACAACCATAGGTTAAGATCAACCCACTTAAGTAGGTTAATCCTTTTTTTTCCCTCCTCTTCTTTCTTCCTCTAGTAGTGTTCTGATCATCCAGCCATTAATGCCAGGTGAAATAGGTACTATCTGCAAGGGTGGGTGTTCTTGTGCATCCCCCCTCACTTTATATCAGCTGGCTGCTTTACACTCCGTTCTAGTCCTCTACGGCCATGTTCCTGCCCCTGGGCCCAGGAGACCCCAGATCTCATCATACTGCTGTTTAACCAGGTCTCAATCCAGGTTAACTGGAGTCTATTGAATGTGGTCTGACTTAGTTCACAACTTCATTGCTGTTTTTCCCCCTCTCCCTCTTATCGGTGACCATGAACATAGTTTTTTGTCTCCAATAGTTATTATGCATACATTCCTTCCTCCTATTCTCTAACACCGCAGTCCTGGGGTGGTGCTGTGGGTTAATGCGCTGGACTGTAAAGTCATTTGAACTGCAAGGTTGGCAGTTCGAGCTCACCAGCTACTCCTCAGAATCCCTATACTGGGTTGCTATGGGTCAGAATCAACTCCATGGCACTTAACAACAACAGTCTCTAACAAAAATTCCTGAAGCACCTATTATATGTTATGCAGAAAGCTAATTCTACAGACATACAGTGAGATTCTCAAAAGAGTAAGGCAAACAAGTAAGTTACAAGAATTCAGTATGAGAGGGAAAAATAAGAGTATGGGATACTTTTGAGGTGAGGAAGTGAAAAAAATTGACTAGAGGCAGAAATAAGCTATTTGAGACCAAATTAATGATTGGTATGTGCTACAAAGGATCAGAGGACAATGAGAACTTGGTAAGACACAGGCATAAGCTTCGCTGAAGAGTCTCTATTTCCTTCAAGTATTGAACACAAGAAATGGTTTGATATGGGGTTAACAAAGGCAAATATCATTCTATAAGGATTTAAAGTCTTCAAATTTTGTGATACCATATCCAGATTTTTTATAAATAATTTATTGTTGTTACAGTGCCAGCAAGTTAGTTCTAATTGTTGATGTCTGAGGAGCACTTGGTGGTTTGAACATAGCCTACCAGAATAAACTATACCAGGACTCCTTATACCTAGTAATTAACAAATTTTTAATATTATTATACATCAATATAGAATAAAAATGTGGGTTTTGTTATGTTCTTTTAGCAATCAGTGAAACACTTTGCTAATTTCCTTGGATAACCAAATAACAAGTCTTTCTACAAATCAGTACAATTAGATGTTATTAAAATTATCTTAGCAAACAAACTGGCTATAGTCTAAAAATGAGTCTAATATAATTTATCAAAAATGATTAACATACTTACTTTGACTGATTTACATCAATAAGAGAACCAATTTTTGATGTTGTAAACGAAATGTGTTCATCTCCAATTACAATTTCAAGTTCCTGCAAAAAAAAAAAAAAAAATCCAGAAATGCAGCTAATATAGAATTCCATCCCAGAGCTATCTGTTTCCTTGCTAAAAAGAGGTCCCAATTTTGGCTACCAATTTTCTAGCAGTCATTAGGAAAATGAGAAACTTGATCAGCTACATAAGAAATGAAACTATATCCTTAAAAGTAAGCTGACCGACTGCTAAGGAACTACTCCCAACTGTAGGACACACAGAGCACTCCTTCCCAGAGTCCTCAGACTGTGGATACTACATAATGAAATGAGTAATATAGTTAAGAACGGCACAGAAGTATTTCTTATAAAATCAGTAAACACTAAAGGCATCACTTTGAAGCACAATGTTATAAAAAACAATTATATGAGTGTGACACTATTGTTAAAACATAACCATATAACATGTTATATGTTAAAACATAACCAAAATATGTTAAATATAACCATATTTCTATTTCAATCAGGCTAAGTTACAAACAGTAACTATCACTTAGTATCTACCTTGTGTCAGACTTTATAAACAAACTCAGTAATCCCTAAAATACATAAATACATGTGAACTCTCTAGAGTAAGCTAGACTTTACTACCCTCATTTCACAAATGTGAATCCAAGACTCATAAAATATTGGAAAAACTGTTGATATTTAAAACTCCTACATGATGATGATATCTGAACCCATAGTCTTGACTCCTGATATCACAAATCAATTAAAATTAAGAACTAGTAAAAAATACAACACAATGTAGATATTTACAGTGTGCCACAGTTACTGCAGGAATTCTTTCTATATTATCTTTAAACTTGAAACCATTAATTAAGAGGCTGTTAATTGTAATAAGTTTTGAAATTTCTATACTGACAAACAGCTGCCATTAAAGACAATCTATGTTATGGACAGCAGACCAAGTTATGTAGTTTGTAATACACACCAATGGACAACTAATCAAGACTCTCAAGCGATGACATCGCTCCTACTAACATTTTCTAGAGCACACTCAATCCTCCCCAGTAACCAAGATATATAAACACATCATGTAAACAGATGACGTATTGACTCTCTGAGTCTGAAACATATGAAAAGCTTGCTGCTACAGTTGTTTCCAGTCCTTATATACATAAAACAAACTGAAGTCTAAATTTATTCTTAAAAAAAATGTTCACAATGTATAAAATAAATAAGGTAATTATTACCTTTGCTTTCCTAAATAATTGTTTCTTTAAAGAGAAGAATTAAATTACTCCTAGAGTGTCAGCATCTGTTAGATTTCTCCACATTTTCTTCTCATCAAAGAAGGTGATAAAAGGCATAATCCTCAAGAATAGACAAAAGTGAAATTAAAGATTTCTTCCTTCCAGGGTTCGTATCTCATTTCTCCAAGAGCTGAAAAGACCCAATTCAGAAACCAAACAGTGTTTCTACAGAGTGACATTAGGCCTTCAGAGTTCTTCAGAAGCCCTTTGAGAAACATCAATTACTCTGAAGAGAATATGAGAAGCAAAAAGACAAAGACACCAATCAAATTCTCCTCTGGGACATAAAAATGCAAATAAAAATTCTAAAAGTTATAAATTTGGAGAAAGTGAACTTACCTAGTTTATTAAAATTATAAGTCTAGAACCAACAAAGAATGCTTGTACCTACTCCTAATAAAAGCCAATAACATACAGCAGAAATTATTCATAATAGTGTGAAGACATTCTAATTTTGGCTGGTGGCTATGGTGAAGGCTACCCAAAGAGAAGTCTAAATTGAGAGCTATGCATTGACTACTTTACTACTATGATGCAGCGTAACAAAAATCAAGTTAATATTCAAAAATATTTATCAGATAACTATGAAATGTAAACTCAGGACTCAATCAAGATTCAAACATGTAAGGCGAAACTTAACAATTGCATTACCAATTGAACATTGAGTCCTGGTGTGGCACTGTGGGCTAATTCATCAGACTGCAAAGTCGTTTGAACTGCAAAGGTTCAAGCTCACCAGCTACTCCTTAGAAACCCTATACAGGGTCGCTATGGGTCGGAATCAACTCAACAGCACTAACAACAACAACATACATTGAACAATTATTAAACACGAACCTGCCGGCCAACCCTGTCAGGGGGAGGCCACAACGCATCATCTTCTTTGGTAATTTCACTGTCATCAATGATTCTCTTCAGTTCTTCCATTACACTCTTGTGTACATAAGCCTAAAAAAAAGTTATAGTAAAAGTTTCATTATTGCCTGTTTCTTCCCACAATTAAGAAATAATAAAAAGGACTTATAAATCCTAAATATTCAAACATACTCTATTCAAATATAAGGTCATAGAAAAAAAATCAATTTATTCCAAAAGTATAGGATGGGAAAGAACTATTCATCTTCTTGATGGGTATTATTTTGTTTCACTCTCTAGCCCTTTCCTGTGATATATGGGGGGGGGGG
>NW_006409006.1:241974-245328 GCF_000296735.1 Chrysochloris asiatica | reverse complement strand
GGTGAAATACAAGGCTCCAGGAATTGATGGAATCCAGCTTCAAATGTTTTCACAAACAGATGCAGCACTACAAGCCTCACTATGCTTAGAAACTTAGAGGACAGTGACACACCCTACCAACAGGAAGAAAGCCATATCTGTGCCCATTCCAGAGAGGTGACCCAAGAGAATGTGAAAATCATTAATATCACATGCAAGTAAAATGCTGAAGATAATCCATAAATGGCTGCAGCAGTTTATCAACAGGGAGCTGCCAGAAATTCCAGCTGCATCCAGAAGAGGACATGGAATGACGGCTATCATTGCTGATGTCAGAAGTACCTTGACTGAAAGTAGACAACACCAGAAGGAAGTTTACCTATGCCTTGTTTGCTATGCAAAAAGACATTTGATTGTGTGGATAATAACGAACTATGGATCACATTGTGAAGAGTGGTTATTCCAGAACATTTCATTGTGCTCAAGAAAAACCTATACAGAGACCAAGAGACTTGTACAGAACAAGGGGATACTGAATTGCTTAAAATCAGGAAAGATGTATGCAGGGCTGTATCCTTTCACCATACTTATGCGGTCTGCAAGCTGAGCAAATACTCTAAGGAACTGGATTAGATAAGAAGAATGTATCATCAGGACTGGAGGAAGACTCATTAGCAACCTGTGATATACAAATGACACAACTTTGCTTCCTACAAGTGAAGAGGAATTAAAATACTTATTGTACGAAGGTCAGAAACTAACAACATTCCATATTTATTGCACCTCAATGTAAAGAATACAAAAACCCTCACAATTCTTACCAATAAAACACACCATGATAAATGGAGAAGAGATTGAAGTTGTCAAAGACTTTATTTTGCTTGGACTCACAATCAATGCTCATGGAAGCAGCAGTCAAAAAATCAAATGACGTAGTGCATTAGGCAAATCTGCTGCAAAAGACCTCGTTAAATTAACGTGCTAAAGATCAAAGATGTCAGTTTGAGGACTAAGGTGTGCCTGACCCAAGCTATGGTTTATCAACTGCCTCATACACACATATGGACTCTTGGTGTGGAGCTGTAGGATAAGCACTGGATTGCTAACTACAAATTTAGCAATTCAAACCCACCAGCTGCTCCTCAGAAACCCAATAAGAGTTGCTCTGAGTTGGAATTAACTCAACAGCACTTAACATATGAAAATAAAAGTTGGACAATTAACAGAGAAAACCATAGGTGAACCGATGCATTTGAATCATGGTGTTGGAGAATATTCAAAAGTACTAGGGACTGCAAGAACAACAAACAAACCTGTCCCAGAAGAAGTACAGTCAGAATGTTCCTTACAGGTGAGATTGTAAGACTTCATCTCTTGTTCTTTAGACATGTTGTCAGGAGGGAACAGTGCCTGGAGAAGGACATCATGCTTGGTAAAATGGAGGGTCAGCAAAAAGAGGAAGACCCTCTCCCAACAAGACAATTAACCTAGTGGCAGCAGCAGTGGGCTCACACCTAACAATCGTGAGGATGGCTCAGGACCAGGCAGTGTTTCGTTCTGTTGTGCACAGGGTTGCTATGAGTCAGAGTCAGCAAAACCTATTAACAATTTTAAACCATGTTCATTAATTCATTTTAAATACAAATGAGCTTCATTAAGTTCATGGAAAAATTCCACTGTCTTTCAATTCCATCTTCCCATGAACCTTTTTGCAACCCTCTTGTAGTAAATTAAAAAAAAATTATAAAATAAATTGTTATTGTTGCTAAGTGCCATCAAGTCAGTTTTGACTCACAGCAACCCTATACTTAACAACAACAACAACAAACCCTATATAGGGTTTCTGAAGAGCAGCTGGTGAGTTTGAACCACTGACCTTGTGGTCCAGTGCTTATCCAAAGCATGAACGTAGCACAAATAAGTATGCTCAAATGTAGGACTACAACTTGAAATAGCTTCTTTGGTTGTTTCAGATGCAACAATTATACCTAAATGAAACGGAATCCCTTTCAATATGCAAACTGACTTTTTCTTTATCAACAGCTTTAGATATATCAGGGTTAAGTAAAAAAGTATTACTATAAAATCAGAGAAACCTATATTAAACAAAAATATCAAAATGTGAAGCTACTGTCTCCTCCATTTAAGTGTGTATACTTCTGAAGGCAGTGTCTTCATCTCTAAGCCCTTCCCAAAGAATTCTGTGTTCTTCAGTTGGTTGTGTTTGTGTTCCATCATGTCAGATCTGACTCCAAATGTGATCCTGTGTTGGGTTTCCAAGGCTGTAAATCTTTATGGATGCAGAAAGCTTCCTATTTCTTTTGTGAAACAGCTGGTGGTTTTGAACTGCTGGCCTTGCGGCTAACAGCCTGACATGTAACCCACTATGTCATTAGGGCTGCCCTCTTTTCAATTTGCACCATGCCAAAATGGCAGTTTAGGCTTCCTGAAGGGGCTCAAATTATATTCCTTTTAAATATTCTTTGATTTGGAGGGACAAAAAAAAAAGTGGGGGGGAGGGGGGTAAGATCAGGGCTGTAGGGTAGACAGGTTGAAGTTTTCCAATGAAATTTTCCTATGCATTTTCCTTGCTATACTCGAAGAATGAGAAAGTTCACTGGTGTGATGGAAAAAATTCCCTTGGCATAACTCTATGGCCTTTTTCTCACCAATGCAGTTTTCCATTTTCTTAAAATTTCTTCATAATAAGCCACTGTGATGGTCCTGTGAGAAAATCTATCAAGATTACCCTTTTGGAATAAATAAATAACAACACTCACTATAAACTTCTGATCTAGTTTCTTTACCTTGAATTTAACTGGTCTAATAGGTCCCTTCAGAAGCCACTATTTTCACTAGATCTTTTTTTGAGGACTTCAGACTAAGACAAATGTATTACTAAAAGAAGTGTCTGCAGCCATCCACTGACCACAGGGATATGTCTAATACGTTTTCTTTGGAATAAACCATTATTAATTTACTATTATTAATATTTTTTGACTTAGCCTCATACCTTTTTTTTTAAAGTTTTAATTATGACAAATTGAGTGAAAGTTTACAGGGCAGATCATCAATTTTACATTCAACAAATCATACACTTGGTTCATTATAATGGTTATAATCCCCTCCATGTACCATCAGATAACAGTATTTCTCTCTATTCATTTTAGCTCTTTTTTTTTTTTTAAACACTCAGGCATTTATAATAATTTATACCACCAAAGGGCACATTCTGCAAGTCTGCCTCCTGGCTGCCAGCTCTTGGTCCTCTCTTCCCATTAATCTAGAGTCATCGGCTTCAACCTCTCTCCATGACCCCATCTCTGCCTCCATCCGCTTCAACCTCTCTCCATGACCCCATCTCTGCCTCCATCC
>NW_006409006.1:233534-241874 GCF_000296735.1 Chrysochloris asiatica | reverse complement strand
CTTCAACCTCTCTCCATGACCCCATCTCTGCCTCCATCCGCTTCAACCTCTCTCCATGACCCCATCTCTGCTTCCATCCGCTTCAACCTCTCTCCATGACCCCATCTCTGCCTCCATCCACTTCAACCTCTCTCCATGACCCCATCTCTGCCTTCATCTGCTTCAACCTCTCTCCGTGACCCCATCTCTGCCTCCATCCACTTCAACCTCTCTCCATGACTCCATCTGCCTCCATCTGCTTCAACCTCTCTCCATGTCCCCATCTCTGCCTCCATCCTGATGTGGGTGCTTCTCTGGATAAGGTCTCGCATTGCTCGTCTCCCTTAATGGTCCTAGGGTCCTTTGTTTGTGGACTGTAGGATTAACTACTCCCTGTTTTTCTTACAAAACTTCTACCTCTACAATTGTGACAGTCGTAATTAGTCATGATAACTATTACTCACTATTAAATCCTAAGAATCTTATCCCCATCTCTTTTAACCAAACCCATCTAGACAAGTTGAAAACTATTCAGTGGGGACTCTTTATTCCCCCACATACTCTTAAACTAAACTCCCTCTTGAACCCTTGTTAGTCACTTCGTGCCTTTGTCACTTCGTGATAAAGTACCTCATTTTAGGTAGCCAATATTTAAGTTGCCTGTTTCTATCTACCCTGTGTACAAAAGGGATAGTACTATTACTTGATATGAAGACTCCTTCCTTCTTTTTTGGTATTTAGAGTTACTACCTCCATGAGTATAGGTTACCTTCATACTTTCATAAATTCAACAGACATGAGGACAATGGAATAAATGCAAAAAAAAAAAAAAAAACTCTTACCTCTTTTCTGATCATGACATCATTTTTGTAATTGCTGTTGTTGGCATATCTAAGCTTTCCTGTGGGGAGTGGGAAAAAATTCAATCTATAATAGTACAAACTCCTAAAAAACAAATAAATGACATTAAGAAATTTTTTTAATTTATTAAGACTTTCTCTCTCCTAGTATGGTGCTGTGGGGTTAATGTGCTGGGCTGCAATGTCAGCTTGAACCACAAGATTGACGGTTCAATCTCACCAGCCGCCCCTTGGAAACCCTATATGGGCTCAGTATGTGTCAGAACCAACTTGACAGCACTTAACAACAAGTATGAGATAGATCACTAGAAGAAGATGAGGGCTTCTACTCCTACAAAGATTTAAAGCCTCAGAAACCCATCAATTGGAACTGACTGCAGGCACTTAACAGCAACAGTAAGTATAAGATCACGGTAATCTCATTTGTGTCAAAGTAGAACTGTACTCCATAGGGCTTTCAATGCTGATATTTTGGAATGACTTTTCTTCTAAGGCGCTGAGTGAACTCAAGCCACGAATCTTTCAGTTGGCAGTCCTGATCTTTCAGAATCAACTTGAAGATTAATGTTAGATGTTAAGGGCACTCCATAAATATTTAAGTTGGTACAAGCAGAGGCTAGTCAAATTTTAATATTCCTTGCCTACATTATGGGAGGAACATATTTGAGGCCCATTTTTCTTAAGCTATATCTAACTGGAAAAGAAATCTGAAAAAGGTATTAATATTTCTATTTAAATTTGTTATACATCTGTACTGGTGCTGAGTGCTTTACCTAAAGTATCTAATCTGAAAAGCAGCCCAATGAAGTAGGTTTTATTACCACATTCATTGGTGAGAGAGCAATGAATGGGTAATAAAGTTGCCCAGGATCACACAAATAACTTGTCCAGGATCACACAAGATCCATATCTGATCTATTTTCTTCTAATACTCAGGCTTTTTCCACTATCCCAAAATGTTTTCTTTTCATTATTTTACTTCAAATTAATGTATATGATTACAGTAATACTTATGCTTACTTCTGACTACTAATAAACATACAAACTATGTTCTGGTTCTGGATAAAAGTTGACAAGTTTTTAGCAGATTCATATTTAATTTTAAACTATTGTGACTTTTGTAATCATAGTTCTCCTCATAGCTAATCAGTTGTTCAGGTGCAATGTGATCCTGATCCTCTAAAATATTAAGATACCCTAGTGTAATGGACTTGGTTTGATTTGGGTTATTAGGTGTACACCTTAGAAATCATCTTTGTGACTCATTTACTGTTATGCAGAACAGTATGGTAGATAAATGGAATAGAGCCACTGGCCTGGCACAAAATTCCCTGATAGTATCAAGGAACTTCATGTGTATTACTGGCTAAAAGTAGTATGAACAAGCTGGATGATGTTCACAAGTAAGGGGAATGAAAATAGCATCACATAAGAAAAGCACAGATGAAAAATTTAAAACTGCAAATAGGCTTCAAAAAAAATCAAGTGAAAAAAATTCCATTATCTTTTAACTCCATTTTCCCATTAACTTTGTGAAACTCCTTTGTATTTAGCTCCTTAAAACCAAAATTAGAAGATAAATGAGAAGGACAATGGAAGACAAGGTGATTTAGGTTTATAAATAATTACAGGTCTGAAGTTACCTTGATTTCCACCTGAAATGCCCTAGTATGTGATCCTCCCTCTAATTTTTCTTTCATGTTATCATGGAACTTTGTAACTCTGAGGGAACTTAAAAGGCCTTACTCATTACTGTATCCTTAATTTTGTATATAGCATTTTCTGAGCACATAATATGCATTCAAAAAAAAAAAAAAAAAAAAAACTAGCCAGTTGAATTGTCCTTGTTCTAGACGATAAAGTTAAATATACAATAATACTCTCTACAGAGACAGAGCTGCCAAAAGACAGAATTTGCTATACATTTGTAAGAAGCTGGTAGCTTCACCTTGCCCCTTCTCATGCTGCTTTCCCAGTCTAACTGTCGTTTTCCTCAGAGGACGTGAAATACCTAACACTATCTCAATATTGGCTGCGAACCTTAAGGTCAGCTGTTGGAAACTACCAGCCGCTCAGCGGGAAAAAGATGAGGCTTTCTACTTCCGTAAAGATTTACACCCTCGGAAACCCTGTACAGGGTCACTATGGGTCGGAACCGACTCGACGGCACTTAACAACAACATTTCAATATTGGAGCCCTGGTAGTGTAGTGGGTTATGCCTTGGGTTGCTAACCTCGAAGTCAGCAGTTCAAGTCCATCATGGGCTCCGCAGGAGAAAGATGAGGCTTGCTACTCCCATAAAGAGTTACATACAGCTAGGGTCGCTATGAGTCGGAAGCGACTTGGCAGCATTTACTCCATCTCAAGATTCAGTTCCTAGCGTCACATCCTCTACGAAGTTTTCCCTGGCTCCCTCTTTTGGACTCCTAATGCGTCTTGTAAAGTTTAAGCACCTAAATTCATCACCACATTCGTTTGTTTACATGTCTCACTAACTCCTGCAGAACCAGTCTTATTCTTCTTTGTAGACCTGCTGCCTTACACACACTGCCTAAATGAATAAAATGAAGGAATAAGGAGTCTGAGAGTTATCGACCACCAACAGAATTTTAAGCATCCATAGGTCCACTGCTTGGTAGAAGTGTTGTTAGTAACGTCCCAGTGTTAAGTCGCTAAAATAGATGACTTTAAAAGGACTGGTGCACTGATTTCAGGATGCCAATTATCTGAGGTTCAACTTTTCAGAATGTGACAGAACTCGCTTTAATGAATGAACACCTACCAATCAATCGTTATTTTATTCATAAAAATAGTTTAGGCCTCCTATGCCCAGACTCCTGGGATACACACTGGACTGCTAACCACAAGGTCGGCGGTTCAGGCTCACCAGCCGCTTCTCCCTATACAGGGTCGCTATGAATCGGAACCGACTCCATGGCACACAACCACCACCACCATATTCTTAAACGCCAATGCGTATTTGCTCAAGCATTAGCCTCAGGTCCCATCCGACACCCCGACGCCCGCCGAGGCTCTCTGGCTCCACCCCTCCTCCCTTGCCCTCCGCCACCTCTCTGTCTCGTCTCCCTTTCCCCATCATCCCGCAAGCGGCCTCGCCTCTGCTCACCGTCTGGTCGAAACTCGAACTCCAGAAACTCGTGTCCAAACTTGCCCTTGTGCCCGACATAGTAGCGCAGATAGAAATCACTAGCCAAAGACATTTTTGTGCCCGGTGAGAACGCCGAAGATTCGGCCAACGTGTAGCCAGGCGCCTGACAGTGACGTCAATCCGCCCGGGATAAGTGCGTCACTGCCGACAGGTACGACTCTTCCGCCTCCGCCTGCCCGCTTATCCTAGGATAGTGTAACGGTAGGAAAGCTGAAAAGTGGACTTAAATTTTCCGAGGAACAGAAACATATTAAAATAAAAACCAAATTAACCCATTATATTAGCCGAATACAGAAGTGTAAAAAGCATTACATTTTTGTTTGAGCTTACCAGTCGGTTTTAATTTTAGTTTATCTAATTCTCATGGCGGAGCTCTTGGTTGGTGCATGCCAATAATAACGCCAAAAATTGGAGGCTCCAGACCATCCAGCGGCACCGCGTTAGAGAGGCCTGACGATCTACTTCTTTTAAAAATCAGTTATTAAAAACCCGTGGGAGCACAGTTCTAGCTGGAATGGATTCCAGGCAAACTGGTAAATCCCAGTGGCAACACCGTGAAGTGGGTGTGGCTTTTTTCCCATTTAATATGTGAGGTGAATTAAAACAAAGCCTCGAATCCAGTGGAAACTGGCTGCATCAATTTCTCCTGATTTCTAACAAGACACTTGTGTTTTAAGTCTATTATTGTTGTTGTCAGAGTTTAGAAGACTATTGTTAAACGCCATTGAGTCAGTTATGACTCAGGAACCCTGTTTAGGGTTTCCAATTAGCAGCTGGTGAGTTTGAACTGTTGACCTTGTAATTTGCAGTCTAGTGTTTATCCTATAGCGCCGCACCAGAATTCCAGAAGACTACAATAAACACAAGATAGAAGGAATCCATCAGAGGAGAGATCTGAAGTTTAAAAGGCACATTATTATCTGAAAGTCACAGTATATATCAAAAACGCCCAATGTGCTTCATCCATTCTTCAATCGTTAACCTTTAGTGGTCTGCTCTTTTGGCACTTAAGTTAGGCTCAAAGAATGATTTAACTCACATTTCTTAGCAGATAAAATTAAATTGGGGAAATGAATAAACACTCCACAGACAGAGAGATGGTTTTAAAGGAGGAGGGAAGATAGAGTGAGCTTTGACAATCTATTTTTTCAAGTAGTATTGATCACTTTTCTGTTACCAACAGAGTGGTTTCTGTCTGTTAAACGACCCCTTAACCTTCATTGGGACTTATTACAAAGAGTGTTGTTGTTAAATGCCATCAAGTCGGTTCTGACTCATAGGGACCCTGTATAGGGTTTCCGAGGAGCAGCTGGAGAGTTTAAAATGCCCATCTTGTGGTTCAAACTGACCTTGCAGTTCAGTGCTTATCCTACAGCACCACACCAGGACTCTAGTAGAAACCTGAAAGTTTATCCTAATTTTACCTCTGAGGAGCTCTAGTAGAGTAGTGGTTACGAGTGAGGCTGCTAACCTCAGGGTCAGCAGTTCGAAACTACCAGCTGTTCCATGGGAGAAAGATGAGGCTTTCTGGTCCCATAATGATTTACAGCCTTGGAAATCCTGTACAAGCTCACTATGAGTCGGAACCGACTCCAAGGCATATAACCACCACCAGCAATCTTTATCAAGTCACTATTTCTAAGCCTGTTTTTTTTATCAACCAAGTGGACATATTACAATTGGGTTTTTACTAAACTCACAGAATTGTTGAAAGGATCAAATATGATAATGTTGTAAAATAAGCTTTGAAATGTATAAAACATGTTGTGTGTCCTATATACCAGAAACAGTTGTTATTGTTGTTAGGTGACATTGAGTCAGTTCCAACTCATATGGCCTGTCTAGGGTTTCCGAGGAGCCACTAGTGACTGTGAACTGCCAACCTTGATGTTCAAACTGACCTTGCAGTCTGGTTCTTATCCTACAGTGCCAGACCAGAGCTTTTTGCATTTATAGTCTTAAAAAGGAAGCTAACATGGACAAATAAATATTAGCACAAGAGAGCAATTGATAGAATAAAGAATCTGTAAAAATTGCTAAAGCAAATCATTCTATTGGGAAGTAGGGGAAGTTGAAGAAATGGAAATCTCAGGAAAGGCTTATAAAAAGAGATGCTATTTGAATTTGACTTTGGCAAATGTTCAGTGAGATGGAAAAAGCATTACAGGCATAAAATGCCCTTAGCAAAGTTGGTGGTATGGAAATGCATGTATTGAGAAAACAAGCACATAGCTAGAACATCAGATTCATGGAAGTGGAACGACTAGAAAGGCAGACTGGGCTAAGGCATTACTGCATAACTGTTCATGTAGACAGATTACTCAGTCCTTGCTATAGGCCACCATTAGGGAAACTACATAATACTCATTAGTCACCGTCCCTTACCACAAACCAGTCAAGTTTGCCCAGGACTCTGAAGGATTCCCTGTGTTGTGAGACTTACAATTTTAAAACTGAATGTCCCAGGCGAACTGGGAGGATTTAGTCCAGCACTTACATTAAAATATACACAGAAATTTGATCAAAATATTCAATTGTGGTTATTAGCGGCCAGTAAGTTGACTTCACCTTGCACAAAGGAATGAAAAACACTGCCTGGTTCTGCACCATTCCATAATCAGGTGCAGAATAGTCCTTTGGCATCCATAGATTTCTTAGTGGCTGCTTTCCAGCAGTAGATCACCAGGCCTTTCTTCCTAATCTTAGTCTGGAACCTGTTCAGCATCCTAACAACACAAAAGACTCTAGTGAGAGATGGTTGGTAGCTGCACACAAATGGCATTGGCCAGGAATTGAACTGGGCCTCTGGCACGGGAGGAGAATTCTATCACTGCACCACCAATACCCTCAAACTAGCTCTTATTGTCTCTGAAAACGTAGGCTGTGATTGATTTGCTTTTATTTTTTGGTGAAATATGAAAATGTATTTACTTAATTCTTCATATTTAAATCCAAAAATATGCCAAAATACTTGTCACTTGAATAATGGTAAGCATTACAAATTGATAAATATTTGTGTTTGGATGTCTTTCTTGATGTTACACAGCAGTGATGTTGAAATGTTCTATGTGGTCATTAAGCACTGAAACTGAGGAGCTGAATTTATAGTTTTTAATATTAAATTCTAATTCATGTTTAAATAGTCACATATGGTTAGCTGCTACCATGTTGGACAACACTTTTACATAAAGGCCTTTTGCATACATTTTGAGTTGGGCTTGTTGTTGTTGTTAGGTGCTACAAATAGTAAAAATATTTTGTGGATGTTTCATAATCTCTGTTGCCATATGATTCAAATTAGAGCATGCTCACTAATATCACCACAGTTTACTTATGAAAATAAATGTTTAGATTGCTTAAATGAAGCCAAATGAAGTTTTTCTTTGGACTATTATTTCTGCTTTTGCTTTTAGAACCTAGCAAGAAATCGAACGACATACTGCATTAGGCGAATCTGCGAAACAAGATTTCTTTAATGTTCAAATGCAAAGCTGTCAATTTAAGGATTAAGGTGTGCCTGATCCAAACCAGGGCATTTTCAATAATTCATATGCATGTGAAAGTTGCACAGTGAATAAGGCAGACCTAGATAACAGAATGTTGTTGTTAAGTGTTGTTGTGTAGGTTCCAACTCACAGTGACCCTGTATAGGGTATCTGAGGGTGGATTTGAACTGTGGACCTTGCAGCTCAAACTGACCTAGCTGTCCAGTGCATTACCCTGCAGTGTCTCATCAGGACTCCAGATAAACTCAGTCTTTATCCACCATCTCAAGTTTCTCTTTGCTATAACAGACTTGCCGATAGAAGTTTAAAGAAGCTCTGATAGTTTAGTAATTACAAATTGGTCTGCTCATCTCAAGGTCAGCAGTATGAAACTACCAGCCATTCCATGGGAGAAAGATGGGGCTTTCTGCTCCCATAAAGACTTACAGCCTCGAGAACAAACAAGATGGAAGATCGGGTGGAAGTGCAGTGAGGAGCTCCGTCACCAACAATACAGAATACCAGACCAAGCAGGTTCAGGGGATGGTGTCAGAACTCTAAACCACATATAAAGGAATGTTTAGAAGGTTGGAAGGCTTAGAGTAGGGGAATCTATAGCACAACCAAGAAATCCATTGCTTTCTAATCCAAGACGCTCAGCTGCTCCTGGAGCTGCTATCTTGGGTGAGACTGACCGGGGAAGGATCAGAGCAGGCACAGACACGTGACAGAACCATGGAGATAAAAGTGTTGGCTTTTATTTTTTGTATTTGTTCATTGGTCACTTGTTGGCTGCATACCTCCATTCTGGTGACCAGAGGGAGTGCCTGAGCAAGTGAACACCCC
>NW_006409006.1:230832-232421 GCF_000296735.1 Chrysochloris asiatica | reverse complement strand
GATTAAGTTTAGAGCTCTCAACAGAAACCATGCAGGCAAGAAGGCAATGGGGAGACATATAAAAACCCTGAAAGAAAAAAACTGCCACCCAAGAATCCTCTACCCAGCAAAGCTGTCAATAAAACACGATGGTGTAATCAAAACATTCCAGGATAAACAAAAGCTAAGGGGTTTTGCCAAAGCCAACCCTGCAATGAAAAACATCCTAAAGGGAGTTCTATGGACTGAGAACCAACAAGAACAGACAACAACCAGACAATGACGTATGTGGCAGCATCACCCCGAACTCAATCGACAAATGGAAGAGTCAACAACAGAATGAAATTATAAGAACAGCGGATCTGGGAGGTCAGTCTATGATCAAAACAATTACAATGTAAAAGAAGGTAAACACAGAAGAACAGAGATTCAGGTGGTGAGAAGGTCAGGTAGATTACAGGATAAAATATACTGTCTTAAATGGAGGGAAGAGTTAATGGAATATAAGATGGGTCAGGTGAAAAGAGATGGGGATAAGATTTGTATGATTCAATACTGACTAATTGTTATCATGACTAATTGCAACTGTAACAATTGTAAAGGTAGAAGCTTTGTAACAAAAACAGGGGAATGGTTAATCTTACTGTCCAGAAACAGAGGACCCTAGGACCATCAAGGGAGAAGAGCACAAGCAGAATTTGGGACCTTATGCAGACCCTGAGGCAGATGAGGTCATGGAGAGGGGAAGTGGCTGAAGACTCTAGCTTCATGGGAAGAGAGAGACTAAGAGCTTGTGGCCAGCCAGGAGGCAGACTTTCAGAATTTGCCCTTTAGAGGTGTAAATTATTATATATGCCTGATTGCTTTTGTTTTGTTAAAAAAAAGTGAATAGAGAAAATACTGTTAACTGATGGTACATGGAGGGGTTTATAATCACTGTAAAGAAACAAAGTGTATGATTTGTTGAATATAAAACTGCCCTGTAAACAAACTGTCACTCAATCCACAATAAAAAGCTTAAAAAAAAAAAGCAGCTGAACAGAAAATTTCAAAGAGCAGCTCAAGAAGACTGGAGAGCAAGTTTCAGAATCTCTTCTGACATCCAATGTGGTCTTTTTCTTCTTTCATGTCTGTTGAATGACTTTTCATTTTCTTCCTCATCTTTGGTCTTTAACTTCTAATGCGTCAAATCTGTTCTTCACATGATCTCTAAAATCAGATGGGATATGTTCAAAGATATGTTTGGCTTTTGTGGACTTGTTTTAACTTTCTTCAGCTTCATTTTGAACTTGCATATGAGTAATTGATGTTTGGTTCCATGGCTCCACAGTCTGCTCCTGACCTTGTTTTGGCTAATAATGGACCTTTTCCACTGTCTCTTTCCACAGATGTAGTCAGTTTGATTTGTGTGTATTCCATCTAGTGAAGTCCTTGTATATAAACATCTTTTATGTTGTTTAAAAATGTAATTTGCAATAAACAAGTCATTGATCTTGCAAAATTCTACCACAAGCTTATGACCCAGCAATTCCTCTACTTGGTATTTACCCACAAGAAATATGAGCCATAACACGAGTAGATATATGCACACCAATGTTCATAGCAGCACT
>NW_006409006.1:178280-229997 GCF_000296735.1 Chrysochloris asiatica | reverse complement strand
AAAATACAAAACAATAGAGGCAGACCAACTGATTACTACAAGAACAAGCAAGTTGCTCACCCAGGAGACATCAAGGCAAATGGTGGGGTTACCTCAGAGCAAACCCCCTTCCAAGACTAAGACTCAATGGGAATACATGCTCTGATTCATGACTATGATCGTCACCGTTAAGGGGAAATGAGGGAAAAACAGCAATGAAGCTGCGAGCTAAGCCCTACAACGTTCAATAGACTCCTGTGAACCTAGGTGGAGTCCTGGTTGGCCAGCAGTGTGGCAAGACCTGGGACTCTTGGGCCCAGAGTCAGAAACATAGCCACAGAGGACTAGAGTGGAGAGTAAAGTGTCCAGCTGTTAAGAAGAGAAGGCATATGCGGAACACCCACACTTGCAGATAATACCCACTTGACCTGGCTTCAGTGAATGGATGATCAGAGCTCAACTAGAAAAAGAAAGAAGAGGAAAAAAAGAATAATCTGATACAGTTTGATGAACTTGACCTACACCTATGGATGCAGTAAGACCCCCAACATTGTTTCTATCACCAATGTCTTTTTTTTCAACCTGTTGATCCCTCCTTGTTGTTTTTAACATTTGCCTTCTAATCACCAGTACTTATCAGTACATCTTGATTGCTTGTTTGATCAAATTCAGACTGAAGAAGTTGGTAGAATTCATCAATTTCATCATTACTGGGCTCTAGTGGTTGGTATGTAAATTTGAATACTAGTGGTATTAACTGGTCTTCCTTGTAGGCATATGGATATTATCCTATTACAGGAAGCATTGTATTTCAAGACAGACCTTGATCTGTTCTTTTTGATGATGAATGAAATACCTTCCTTTTTAATTTGTCATTTCCAGCGTAGTAAACCATATGATTGTAAGATTCAAAACAGCAATACCAGTTCATTTCAGTTCACTAATGCCTAGCATTACTGTTTATGTGTTCCATTTCATTTTTGACAATTTCCAATTTTCCTAGGTTCATATTTTGTATTTTCTATGTTCTGATTATTAAAATAGGTGTTTACAAAAAAAAAAAAAAAAAAGTTTACAGCCTCAGAAACCCCATATAGGGTTGCCATGAGTTGGAACCAACTTCACGTTACATAATCAGCCAACCAATAGAATTTTAAGCATAGGATTGTTTAACCACTTAATGGTATTGCTTTTTAAAATAAGATTTGTTGTTGTTGTTAAGTACCATCAAGTTGATCCTGAGTCATAGTGACCCTACATAGTGTGTCTGAAGAGCAGCTGGTAGGTTTGAACTGCAGACCTGTGGTTTGCAGTCCAGCCACACCAAGAGCTCTTTTAATAAGATATTCTCCAAATTTTCTATGCCATTATTTCTCAGACAAGTTCATGCATAGTGAGCACTTGGAGCTATTTCTAGATTGCCATGACATGCTAATATATTTAAGAATTGAGTTATGGTGTTGGAGAAGAATATTGAAAGTACCATGGATTTCCAGAAGAACAAACAAATCTGTGTTGGAAGAAATACAGCTAAAATGTTCCCTAGAAGCCAGGTGATGAGATTTCTTCTCTCATATTTCAGACATATTATCAGGAGGAACCAATCCCTGGAAAAGAACATTATCCTTGGTAAAGTGGAGGGTCAGTAAAAAGAGAAACACCCCCAACGAGATGGATTAGCACAGTGGCAGCAGCAATGGGCTCAATTGTAACAAAAAATTGTAGGCATGGCACAGGACCCTCTGTTGTGCACAGGGTCACAATGAACTGGAACCAACTCAATGGCACCTGACAACATCAGTATTATTTGAATACTTAAAATGTCCTGCTGATTTTTCTTACATTTAAGATGGCCTCTCTTTCATGTCCCTTTGTTCTCATCCTTTTTTTTTTTTTGCCTTTTTTTTTCAGTCTATTTAAAATTATCAAGAGGGGCTCTGATGACAGTTAAAATACTCAACTACTAATCTTCAAAACATCTTCTCATTTTTCTGTGATCAACATTAGAAATGACAGCCTTTCCTCTTCATGAGCTTACTTTATCAGTGAGTTTTGAATCATCTTGATTTCTTATAGGACACAAGCAATCAAGACTTATAGAACAAAACTGATCTCATCCGGCTAAAGGGCCAGAGTATGGTCTAATGCAACATTCTAAGGTAAATTTTTTTAAAAAAATGTTTTTTGAAGGCAGAATGGCATGGTCCAATTCAGTCTTTATCTACGTATTCATGTTTCTCTGTACTATAATAGACTTCACTTTGGAATTTTAAACATTGCCTTGTTTAACCGCTTAAAATAGTGGTATCACTATTTTAATAAGAGATTTTCCACATTTTCTATGTCATTATTACTCAAGAAAATTTCATACATAGTGAGCACTTGGAGCTATCTCTAAATTACCATAACATGCTTATAAATTTAATTACATTGTTCAAATTAAGACTTTTCTGCAACATATGATAATATCATATGCTTCTGCCACAAACATAACCACTAATTGATGTTTAACCAAAACAAAAGAAAAATAATCTGTTAAATTAAGCATAATAGACTATCCTCCCAATTTCCCACTGTATTTATTATTTGTTTACTTATTTAAATGAGTATGGTAAAGCAAAACAAAAGCCATTATTCAATTTTAGCAACAAAATACCTAAATCTTGCATGAAAATCACTAGATCTCTGCAAGAGCATAATTAAGAACTACTGGTTTAGATTATTCCAAATTAAAAGGCATTGTCAAGTTCCTATTGTGACACTGTGATGTTGTAAATCTCTTAACAATAAAGCATGATTGGTAGTTGGATTCTGAGGGGGTAAACAAAGCAACAAAATAAATTCTTAATCGATGCTCAATTTTGGTCCCTTCATTGGCTTCTTGTTGTTGTTAAATGCCATAGAGTTGGTTCTGACTCATAGCAATGCTATATAGGCTTTCCATGGAGCGACTAGTGGTTTGAACTGCCAGTCTTGCTATTAGCAGTCCAGTGCTTATCCTATAGTGCCACAGTAGGCTTTTGTTGTTGTTAAGTACTGTCAAGTCGGTTCCAACCCATAGCGACCCAGTATTGGGTTTCTGAGGAGCTGACTGGTGAGCTTGAACTGCCAACCTTGTGGTTCAAACTGACTTTGCAGACCAGCACATTAACCCACAGAGCCACACCAGGACTCCACACTAGGCTGGTTGTTGTTGTTAAAAGCCATTGAGTCAGTTCCAACCCATAGCAACTCTGTATAGGGTTTCCGAGGAGCAGCTGGTGAGCTTGAACTACTTGACCTTGCGGTTCAAACCAGCTTTGCAGTCCAGCACATTAACCCACAGTACCTAATTTGGCTAAGTGGTCAAAAATAGCAGAAATATAGCCCAAGAATTAGGATCTCCCTTTTGGAAGAAACCTGGCCAACTGAGGATAAGACACAGTTGTCTTAGAATGAGCAAATACTTATCCATTTTTTCCAGGAATATATCCAGAAAAATAACAAAATTAAAGATAAAAGTTTTAAATAATAGTTGTCTACTTCTTTGCCTCTGATCAAAATAAATATGAACATACAATATAAAAGAGCAGTGCTCCATTTATTTTTGTGCCACTATCCCCCTGCTGTTGTTGTTAAATACTGTCAAGCTGGGTCAGACTCATAGCAACCCTGTATAGGGCTTCCAAGGTGGGTTTAAACCACCAACTCACACTTACTGCAATTCTTCAGATCAACTGTGCTTTTTCTTGCCTCAGGGTTTTTACATATTTAGCCCTTTTTCTGGAAGAGCCTTCTCATTTTTTATCTGGCTCATTTATCCTCTTCTGGAGTGGTGCTGTAGGATCAGCACTGGACTACAAACCACAAGGTCAGCAGTTCAAACCCACCAGTTGGAGACACTATACAGGGCTGCTATGAATCAGATTCAATGGCACTTAACAACAAAGTTTCATTTTAAATTTTTTCCGGAAGTTCCTCATTTCATATTCCCTAAGACCTTTTTGCATCACAGCACTTACAACTATTGGTAATTAAGTACCCATACAAATAAATATATAATGCAGTCTCTAACCTTCTATACTGTCACAAAAAGTGCCCTGTTTCTTATCCCCAACATGTGTCACAGTATTTGGGAGAGTGGCCCTTATCACTCAGTTACACTCTGTCAATTTGACTTACATGAATTACTGATACACAGCAATGAGAGATACCACAGGCCTTTGTCATTGTGTGTTAGGTCAGGGTACCGCCTTCTTCCTACTTGCCACCCTGTTAGCTCCCAAGCAGCCATTGTGGAATTCCCACAGCAGCGTCATCATTCCGTTAGCTGATTCATCATGACTCCAGCAGGATTTCGACTTCTACCAGCATTTCCTCTGCCAGTCCTCTTTCCTAGAGCCATTTCAGACGTCGCTCCAGGTACCCAGAGCATTCTTTAAAACCACAGATCCCATATTCTACTGAATTGACATCATTAGAATCTTTTCAAGATTTTGAAAGAACAGGGCATTACTAATGCCATCCAGATGCTCACACAAAAATAACGACATGTGTGTCATGTTTGTGATGTGGTGTTTGTACATGCCATTATCTTCAGGCATGTCCTGCCTTACAGTGTACCTGACAGATTGAGGGCTTACATGAAAAAGATTTTAAATGAACAAGATACGAAAAGTTCAGAGACAGGAAGAGAAAAAGAAAAAGAAACGTATGTTTATTGAGCACACAGAAGTGTGTATCAGATTTTTTAGAAACGCTCTTAATCCTCACAACAACCCTGTGAAGTAGGTATTATTTACTTTTATCATCACTATTATAGAAATTAGAAAAGTCTATGTTGTTGTTGTTGAGTACCATCAAGTTGATTTCAACTCATAGTGTATAGGGTTTCCGAGGAGCAGTTGGTGGGTTCGCACTACCAACTCTGTGATTTACAGTCCAGTGCTGCTCCTACATTGACACACCAGGAGTCCAGAAAAGTGTAGTCACTCAATAAATATGAATTTAATAAAATTAATTTCACAACACATTAAATTATGATTCAGAATTAGAAGATAAAATCCTTCCTTCCACAAATTTTTCCTCTTCTTGCCCTTATTAAAGACCTGAGAAATAAGCTCTCTTGCTTGGTTTCCATGTCTGCTATTTATGAAACACACAAACACACATGCAGCATTTTCATCCCTGACTATACATTGACTTTCTAGGCCCAATCGCCTCAGTTTTACAGATGAGGAGGCTAGCATAATGAACAGCATACAGTCAGTGTTCTTATTCATGAATTCATTCCTCCAACCTAGATTTAAAAGCCGTTCCAGCAGGGTTCACCCATCTCAGACCAAAAGAGATTGGTTTTACCCATACTCAAGTGGAAACTTAGATATTTCCTGCATAATTCTCTTCCTGCCCTACATGACAAGACCAGGACTGAAGAATTTTATTCTTCTACCCTCTCTTTGAAGGAAGGTCATGGTCTGTGCCTATACTTCCAAGCAAATAGAATCTTTCCGTTTCTTCTTCTTCCACTCCTCTATTGACTTCCAATATCCTCATTTGACTTAGTTTCTCTACACTTTATAATTGTTGTTTTTAGGTGCCATCGAGTACGTACCGACTCATAGCGACCCTATGCACAACAGAATGAAACACTGCCCGGTCCTGGGCCAACCTCACAATTGTTGCCATGCTTGAGCCCATTGATGCTGCCATACTGCCAATCCATCTCACTGGGGTCGAAATAAATGCATGTTTCATGAGGACATTAGTCTGGGGTGGGAGAAAACCAGCATATCTGCATCATGCCCCAGCAAACACTGCAGGTATCCAAAGGCTTCTGTATCACCACTTGTATGTTGGATCTTTAAGACAGTCTTGAGGATTGGGACAACAGATATATGACTCAAAATATTCCTTAGCCTCAAGGGTATGGTGTGTAGCACTTGAGTCAACATCATTTCAGGTGTCTAAGGAAATCTGTAGGGGAAGGCTCAGGATCCATGTTCCATTTCTCCCTTCATGTCCCAATAGAAAATCCATTCTCAGTTTTTGGAGGAGTTGGTTCCAAGAGCACATGATCGCACATAAATGTGTCTTGATTTGTAGTCCTCAAAGGATGGTGTAGCTATAGGGGAGGCTGTCTACACTGATGCCAGCCACAGCTGCATATAGTTCAGGGACTACTAACTCTGGTACTTGCAACACCGTCTTGTCATCTGCAGTTCGCAAAGCAGCTTCGAGGCGCAAGCGTAGCTCTCTAGGTGAAGGACGGTGGTCCTCACTCCAGCGCCAACAGGACTTCATAAGATTATACCTGAAAGGGAAACCAGAGAAACTGACTTCCTTGGAAAGCAAACATACGAGCAACATGTCTTCTCTTCTAACAAACCTAAACAAACAAACAAACAAAATCCTGTGGCTCCAGTTCTATCATCTACTTCTCTGCCATATCTCTCATATTCTAATGACATTCCTTTTCATCTTCTTAAGGTCATCTTATTAACACCCAACCCACAGCTGTGAAGTCAACTCATAGGGATCTTGAGACTGTACCTCTTTATGGAAGCAGATCGCCACATCTTTCTCCTGAGGAGCAGTTGTTGGGTTTAAACTGCCAACTTTTCAGTAAGAAGCCACAATGTCTATTGGGACATGATGGTGCTTTTTACTACTGCACCATCAAAGGTCCTTATCAACAAGGCCTAATAGCAATGATTCAAGATTTTTCAAGCTGCAAGCAGTATGTTATAACAGCTTTGTCACTCTGTGGTCAATCACTCTTTCAGAAGCGTTCTTTTTGTTGTTGTTAAGTGCCATCTAGTCAGTTCCAACTCATAGCAACCCTGTATAGGGTTTCCAGGAAGCAACTGGTGCGTTTGAGCAGTCAGCCTTGCAGTTAGCCATCCAGTACTACTCCTACAGCACCTTATCAGACTTTCAGCTATTATTAAATTGCAGAATTCCAGATCACCACTCTAATTTTTCTACTAGTAAAAGTTACATCACAGCCAGAAAAATGAAAGTCGCAGATTAACGTAATTCTTGTCAATTTCAGATACGATCATCAGATGCTTCCGTTTATGAATCGAAGTCATTTCTCTCCTTTACAATTTAGCTTAAAACCTAAATCATCTCAGTCAAAACTACAGAGAATGTATAATGCCATCTGGTTTCCATAACTTTTCATTACGCCTCCTCCCTGCTCAGTAACCTACAGTGGCTTTCTACTGTTTACTCTATCAAGTCCACATACTACCGCCTAGCTCTTCTATCTCTCATATGCTACCAGAACCTTGGAACTCCAGTGTACAGTTGCTAAGGAGCTCTGGTAGCACAGCAGTTACGAGTCAGGCTGCTAACATCAAGGTCAGCAGTTCAAAACTACCAACTGTTCTACAGGAGAAAGATGAGGCTTTCTGCTCCTATAAAGATTTACAGCCTCAGAAACCTTATACAGTGTCACATGAGTCAGAACTGACTCCACAGCACACCACCATCACAACCATACTCTGAAATGAGTAGCTCTAGTGCAATGGATTTGATGATAGCTACCTTCTAAATGGAGTCCTGGTGTGGTGCTATAGGATAAGCAATGTACTAACTACAAGGTCAGTAGTTCAATCACACCAGCTGTTCCTCAAAAGCACTACACATAATCCCTATGAGTTGGAACAACAACCATACCTTCTAACTGAGGTTGTCAGAAAACTGATATTTAGATAAATAAAACACTATTGGTACCTGCATGGAGTAGCTATTTTAGAAGTTTCCTGAGGAATGAAACTTAGATTCTGAATACAGTTTCAGTGGTTTCCCAACATTATATATGTCTGTATATATTTTGTATATTGTTGTTGTTAAGTGCCATAGAGTCGATTCCGACCCATAATGACCCTGTCTAGGGTTTCCGAGGAGCAGCTGGTGAACTTGAACCGCCAACCTTGCAGTTCAAATGGCTTTGCAGTCTGGCGCATTAACCCACAGGGCCATATAACATATATTATTTGAGAGCAGATGTGTTTACCACATGTCTGCACGTCAGCACAACCAGTAGTGTCATCTGGGCCACTTTAAAATGGCAAGATTGATGGGGAAGCACAAAAGACTTGAGGTAAGAGAAGAGCAGCCGTGGAAAAGTCACTTACATGTTATGTGTACAGCTACTGGGTCTCTTCATGATTTTCCTTCTCTGGAGGTACTGTAGAATTCTGGTAGGAGGAACTTCAGGATATGGCGGGGCCCCTGCCAGGATGGAGAGAATGAGAGTATCAAGAGAACTTTAAGTTCCTTTAGACTATGAACTATAACTCAACAGTATTCTCTATCTAACTGGGTAATTAATTGTCCTGTAAAAGATACAGTCTAGGGAAATTTACTAGCTATAATGTGGATGCTGCCTGATGATCAAATAAGGATGTGGTTTAGAGAATGTCTAAAAGGAGGTTCAGGGGTAGGGGTGGGGAGAATAATAAATTAGGGAATCCCAGGTCTTTGGAAAAATAACAAAGTAAGGTAAAAGGGACAAGGGTTTACCCTTCATACCCTAAATGGAGGTAGGTTCTGAGGTTTCAGATTATTTAGTCTGAAAACAATAGTTTTATGTACCAAATCAGTACAAGATTTATTGTAAATAAATAAACAAGGGTTTATTCTTTGGATTTGAAAACATCTCTTGGAAATTTGGGGGAAAAGAAAGAAAATGGAAGAGAAACAGAGAAAGACAAAGAGACAGATGATAGGAATAGGTTAGGAAGGGAATCTCACTTTAGAGGATTGATCTCAGGAAGCTGGTTTGGGTTTTGTATCAGCCCAATTCACCCTTCACAGCTCATACTAATAGCCCTTCTCAAAACATACACCATCTAAAACCCAAGTCAATGTACTTGCATATGTGCACACACCACTCTGGAACAGTGGTTAAGTGCTTGGGTGGGACTGTGGTTAAGCACTCGGCTGCTGACTTAAAGGTTGTTGGTTTGAACCCACCAGCCACTCCGTGGAAGAAAGATCTATAGGTTTACAACCCTCGAACCCCAATAGAGCAGTTCTACTCTGTCCTATAGGGTCACTAAGGGTCAGAATTGACTCAATGGCAATTTGGATACACTATTTTGAGGACCGTACTTACCTAAAGTCATCATCTCATAGAGGAGGATCCCAAAAGACCAGCTGTAAAAGAGATAAATAAATTTGCTATTTTAAAAAATGGTTTGTCCAAAAAAGGAAAATGACAGGGAAAAATAAAAGGGAATTGCCTTATTTTTAAAAAATTATTATTTCATGTACTAGAAGGGAATAATATATACTTATTTTCTCACTAGAACAAACCACTAGGAACTTTCCTGCTTAAAAAAAAAAAGAGGGGAAGGGAAAAAGAAATAAATAAAGTAACATGTCTTCTACAACAACAACAACAAAAATGGATTGCCTTTCTTAAAAAGAGTTCACTTAAATATCATAAGCGTTCATTTAAGGACCTCATAAAGGAGGCAGTATAAAGAATGAGAACAGAAGACGGTTGTTTATTAAAATAAGCAAAGTAATCACCTCATTAGAAAGTATTTCTTTCCAATCCTCTGAAAGTACAGTGTTTGAAGGACAGGCTCTACCCCTTCTTTCTTCTATAGCTCACATTAACATTTGCAAAATTGAGTTTATGACCAAAAGGGCAACACTGGCCCAAAAACAAAGCTCAGAAGACAGGAAAGGGCCGGAAAGAACAACAAATGAAAATGGGGAACCAAGGGAGGAGTCGGGAAGCAGTCTGTTACATTAAGAGAACCCCAACTCATGTTATAAAATGAAGTGTATAAATTATTGAATGGAAAGCTAATTTGCTTTGTAAACTTTCACCTAAACCACAATCAATAAGTATATTTGTTGTTGTTAAGTGCCGTCGAGCCGGTTCATAAGTAAATAAAATTGTGTGTATATGTGCACACACAAAAATATTAATCCAAACATAAACAAATTCTCCTTTATATAATTTTTAGCTTTTCCATTCCTTCCTGCTAGATTTCTAGACTTTATTTTTAGTACTAAGATGAGCAAGGTTTATTTATCTACTATTTTCTCAGAATAACCAGTTACCCAAGTCTAGGAAAAAAATATGATCAGAGCAACCTTTACACATAGTTGAAATAAGAATTTGCCTAAACAATATACAATTTGGGATATATTTTTTTTTACTGTTGTATAACATCATCATTAGTATATTTTCCTTTGAAGTTTATTACCCCAGATCTCTATTGAAAAGCAATGTTGGTGAAGCCTTTCACCACTTTTGCTAACAATCTATATTTCTTCTGCTACTTGTGACACTCCTGTCAAGTATGATGGTCTGCATTAGATCACATGCTTCTTCTAAATAAGCAATTGAATTACATGACCACAGTCAATTTTGATTCTTTACAATCTTATTTATATCAATTGTTGCTATAGAATTAATTAAATGCAATTGTTGTTACAATTTACGTTGCAACAATTACAAGTTCCTAATAGGTTAGGAAGGAGTCTCATTGTAGAGGATTTATCTCAGGCTTGGATTTCATATCATTGCAATTGTTGCTATAATTATTATATAAACTGATAAAATAACATAATGTTCTCTCTCTGAAAACTTAAGTTGAATGTTTTGTGGCACTGTACAATAACTATTTGCATCCATGATGGGCAGGTTTCAGCTGAGCTTCCAACTAAGACAGACTAGGAAAAAGAAGAAGCGGACTACTTCTCAGTGATTAGCCACTGAAAACCTTATGGACAGCTGAGGAACACTGTCGGATACAGATCCAGAAGATGAAAACATTATGAATAGCTCCAGAATATTGTCAGGTACAGTGTTGGAAGATGAGCCCCCTTAGGTTGGAAAGCACTCAAAATAGGACTGGGGAAGAGCTACCGCCTTAAAGTAGAGTTGACCATGATGATGTAAATAGAGTAAAGCTTTCAGGACCCTCATTTGCTGATGGGGAACAACTCAAATTGAGGACAAACAGCTGTGAACATCCATTAATAATCAGAACATGGGATATACAAAGTATGAATCTGGGAAATCTGAAATTTGTCAAAAGTGAAAAAGAACACATAAAGATCAATATCCTAGGCATTAGTGAGTTAAATGGACTGGTATTGGTCATTTTGAATCTCACAGTCATATAGCTTACTATGCCAGTAACAACAAATTCAAGAGGAATGGTGCCGCCATTCAAAAAGAACATTTTAAGATCTGTCTTGAAGTACAATGCTGTCTGTAATAGGATGATATCCATATGCCTAAAAGGAAGACAAGTTAATACCACTATTATTCAAATTTACACACCAACCACTAAAGCCAGTGGTGATGAAATTGAAGAATTCTACCAACTTCTTCACGGAGCTCTGGGAGCGTAGTGGTTACGAATCGGGCTGTGAACCTCAAGGTCAGCAGTTCAAAACTACCAGCTGTTCCGAGGGAATTAGATGAGGCTTTCTGCTCCCATAAAAATTTAGAGACTTGGAAGCCCTGTACAGGGTCGCTATGAGGTGGAACCGACTCCATGGCACACAACCACTACCAACAACAACTTCTTCAGGCTGAAGGAGCTCTGGTAGTGTAGTGGTTATAAGTCCGGATGCTAACCTCAAGGTCATCAGTTCCAAACTACCAGCTCCCGTTAAGATTTATAGCCTTGGACAGCCAATGCAGGGTCGCTAGGAGTCTAAACCAACTCCAAAGTACACTGCCTCCTCCTCCTCTTCAGGCTGAAATTGATCAAACATGCAATCAAGATGTATTGATAATTACTGGCGACAGGAATGAAAAGGTTGGAAACAACGAGATGGATCAGTACTTGGAAAATATGGCCTTGGTGATAGAAACTATACTTGAGATTATATGATAGAATTTTGCAAGACCAAATACCTTTCTTTAACAACATAAAAAGTGATTATACACCTGGACCTCATCAGCTGGAACACACAGAAATTAAATTGACTACATCTGTGGGAAGAGACAGTGGAAAAACTCAAAATCATCAACAAAAACAAGGCCAGAGGCAGACTGTGGAACAGACCATCAATTGATCATAAGCAAGTTCAGGCTGAAGCTGAAAAAAATTAAAACATGTCCACAAGAGCCAAACTATTACTTGGAACATGTTTTTGTTGTTAAGTGCCTTCGAGTCGGTTCCGACCCATAGCGACCCTGTACAGGGTTTCCGAGGGTGTAAATCCTTACGGGAGTAGAAAGCCTCATCTTTCTCCTGCGGAGCGGCTGGTAGTTTCGAACCACTGACCTTAAGGTTCGCAGCCCGATTCGTAACCACTATGCTACCAGAGCTCCTTTACATACCCCACCTGAATTTAGAGACCATTTAAAGAACAGATTTGATACATTAGACACTACTGACCAAAACCCAAAAGAGTTATGAGATGCCATCAAGAACATCATACAGGAAGAAAGCAAAAGGTCATTAAAAAGACAGGAATGAAAGAAAACACCAAAATGGATGTCAGAAGAAACTCTGAAACTTGCTCTCCCACATAGAGATACTAAAGCGAATGGAAAAAATGAGAAAGTCAAAGACCTGAACAGAAAATTCTGAAGGGCAGCTCAAAAAGACAAAGTCAAGTATTATTATGAAATGTGCAAAGACTTGGAGTTCAACCATTTCAATAGGTAGCATATAATAAAGAACTGATGGTACTAAAGGGAAAAATCCAATTTGCACTGAAGGTATTTGGCGAAAACTAAGGTTCCAGGAATTGATGGCATACAAATTGAGATATTTCAACAAACTAATATAGCATTGAAGGTGCCCACTCATCTATTCCAAGAAATTTGGAGACAGTTACTTGGCCAACCAATTGGAAGAGACCCTTATTTGCGCCCATTCCAAAGAGAGCTAAAACAATGGATTGTGGCAATCATTCAATAATATTATCAATTGCAAGTTAAATTTTGCTGAAGATAATTTTAAAATAGCTGAAACCATACATTGACAGGGAACTACCAGAAACTTAAGTCAGATTCAGAAGATGTGGAACTAGGGATATTATTGGTGACATTAGATGGATCTTGACTGAAAACAGAGAATACTAGAAAGATGCTTCTTTTTGCTTTATTGACTCTACGCAAAGGTTTTCAACTTTGTGGATCATAACAAGCTATGGATAAAATTGCAAAGAACGGGTCTTCCAGAACACTTGATTGTGCTCATGAGGAACCTGTACATACACCAAGAGGTTGTTAAAACAGAACAAGGCAATATTGAATGGTTTAAAATCAGAAAAGGTATGTGCAAGGGCTGTATTCTTTCAACATACTTAGTCAATCTGTATGCTGAGCAAATAATTTGAGAAACTAGATTATATGAAGAAGAATGGTGGTTACGTGGTGGTTACGTGCCGTGGAGTCGGTTCCGACTCACACAGACCCCGTACAGGGTTTCCGAGGCTGTAAATCTTTACAGGAGCAGAAAGCCTAATCTTTCTCCTGCTGAACAACTGGTAGTTTCGAACTGCTGACCTTGTGGTTCACAGCCCGATTCATAACCACTACACTACCAGAGCTCCTATGAAGAAGAATATGGCATCAGAATTGGAGGAAGACATTTACAACCTGTGGTATGCAGATAATACAACCTAGCTTTCCGGAAGCAAAGAGGACTTAATATATTGACTTATGACGATCAAACTTCACAACCTATTGGTATGCATTGCATCTCAATATGAAGGAAAAAAATCCTCATAAGTGGATCAATAAATAACATCATGATAAATGAAGAAATGACTTAAGTTGTCAAAGACTTTATCTTGCTTGAATCTACAATTAATAGTCTTGGAAGCAGAAGGCAAATCTGCTGCACAAGATCTCTTTAATGTATTCTAGAGCAAAGATATCAGTTTGAATTCTAAGGTTCGTTTGACCAAAGCTATGGTTATTTTCCATGGACTCACATGCATGTGAAAGTTGGACAATGAATAAGGAAGTCAGTAGAAGAACTGCTGCATCTGAGTTATGGTGTTGAAGAAGAATATTGAAAGTACCATGGACTGTTGGAAGAAGTACAACTAGAATTCTCCTTAGAAGCAAGGATGGCAAGACTTTTTGTCTCGCATACTTTGGACATCTTACCAAGAAGGACCAGCCCCTGGAAAAGGACATTATGCTTAGTAAAGTGGAAGGTGAGTGAAGAGAACAAGTCCCTCTCAGTAAAATGGATAGGCACAGTGGTAACAGTAATGGGCTCAAGTCAAACAATTGTGAGGATGGCACGGGATTGGGCAGCATTTCCTACTGTGGTGCTTGGGGTTCCTGAGTCAGAACTGCCTCACTGGCACCGAACAACAACAAAGACAAACACTGAACTGCTAACCACAAAGTCAGTGGTTCAAACACACCAGCTGCTATACAGGATCACTATAAGAACAAATTCAGAGGTACTTAATAACAACAACATAAAACTAAAGTTCAAAAGACAGTATTGTCAAATTTACGATGGCTGAAACAACTGTAGAACATTGGGAAAGATAACAATAAAAGTCTGCAGTTAAATGTTTCACAGATTTTGTTTTAAAAGTTTCTCACTGTTTAAAAACCTCCCAACTGGAACAAAAAAGTAATTCCTGATAGATGCTATGTACACAAGAAACACAACATAATTGTTTTGCAGGTCTATACTACAGATAAGGACTTGGCTTTCTTTCAAAAGATTGGTAAATAAATGTATATTAATATAGTCTAAGTAAAATAAAAAATTTTTGGTATGTATGTTTATTTTTCTTTTAATAATTTCTGGCTTAACTGACTTTTTTATTAAGTGGATCCACCTCCTTCAATCAAAGGGCTCTACCGAACTAAATTTTCACATGTTGGTATGTCTAATATTTTCTTTTTTAATTTCTATTGTTATGGATTGAATTGTGTGCCCCCAGCCGGTCCCCAACACAGAGCAAAAACAAACAAAAAAAATCCTGTGGTTGTAATTCAGTTTGGAAAAATAGGTTTTGTTATGTTAATTAGACCATGTCAGTGTAAGGTAGTCTAGATCTAATCATTTCTGAGTTATAAAGGGCCACACAGACACAGAGATAAGCAAGCCCAAATGCAGGAAAGTCAGATGCCATGAGAAAATGAACAAGGAAACAAAGAATGCTGGGGCTAGGAATCTGAGACAAGGAAGGACCTCCCCCAGATCCAACAGAGAGGGCGCCTTCTCCTGCCGTCAGTGTCCTGAATTCTGACTTTTGTGGTTACGAGTCGGGCTGCCAATTCGAAACTACCAGCAGTTCCGCGGGAGAAAGATGAGGCGTTCTGCTCCTGTAAAGATTTCCAGCCTCGGAAACCCTGTACAGGGTCGCTATGAGACAGAGCTGACTCCACGGTACTTAGCAACAAACTGAGAAAAGAAACTTTTGTTCTTTAAAGCCAACATTTCTGTTCTGTTATAGCAGAACTAAGGAACGAAGATACTCATTTTAGGCTCCTAATGTAGCACTGTAGGATAAGCACTGGATTGCTAACTGTAAGGTCACTGGTTCAAACCCACCAACCACTCCACAGAAACCCTATACAGGGTCGCTAAGAGTCAGAACCGACTTGACAGCACTTTACAACAACAACAGCAAACCTAACATAGAAGGAATACTTCAAAAGGCACAAAGGAGAATTGTAACCAAATACTGAGTATAAATTTTGACACGCAATATTTCTGCTTCAGAGTATGTCTGAGTTCTTCATAAAAATTTCATTTGTAGGCATAATTGGCAATAAACCCAATAACATTTCTCAACCCAAGGACACCCAGTTCACGGAGGGAAGAAGTCCAAATCGTACATATCTCCTTTAATGCCAGCAGGTCTCAGGAGAAGACGCTCTGGGGAAAGCCACTTGAGAGCTATGGTTCGAGTAGAGGAGATGGCCCCTTGGGCATGGATTTCATAAGCTAAGCCCAGTCCACAGAGCTTGGCAGTGAGATCACACTGGATCAGAATATTTCTGGCTGCTACCTCCCCATGGAATAGATGCTTATCCTGAAGGAATTCCTGTCAAGACAAAATCAAAATTAGATCAGCAATCTGAGGTCATGACTTGAGTTGCTGGCAAGAAAAGTCAGTTTTAGGAACCCTGAAAACGACAAGGACTTTTTCTACTCTGAATGAGTTTCATTGATGACATATCTTTCTAAATCATTCATGCTAATGAATCAGACATTTTTGCATTGTGTTCAGGATTACCAACTAAAGCATCTAAATGCTATATAATATTGGGTTTGAAAGTATAATCGTTCACTCTGTCAAGCATGGGCCCATGCTTGATTTCATATTTCTCTCAGAGAGGACACAATTAGGCAATAGGAAAGACAGTAGGTCCCAAGTTTCTAACGGAAGTTCAAAAACAGAAGCGATCAGTAAACAGCAAAATTGTGTCATATAATGAATTTATATATAGTTTTACATCAATTCATTTTTTTCCTAAAATAATTAGATGAGGTAAATTAGGTAAATATCTTTTAGAGAAATCTTTCAATTGTGTGGATCATGACAAGCTATGGACAACATTGCAAAGTATGAGTATTCCTGAACACTTTTAATTGTGCTCATGAAGAATCTGTATCTGGCCCAAGAGGTAGTTATTCAAACAGAACATGGGAACACTGAATGGTTTAAAATTAAGGTGTGCGACAGGGTTGTATTCTTTCACCATACTTATTCAACCTGTATGCTGAGCAAATAATACAAGAAGCTGGGTTCTATGAAGAAAAATGTTACATCAGGATTGGAGGAAGACTCATTAACAACCTGCGATATGCAGATGATACAACCTTGCTTGCTGGAAATGAAGTGGACTTAAAATATTTACTGATGAAGATCAATATGGATTGCATCTTTGGTATGGATTGCATCTCAATGTGAACAAAACAAAACTCCTCACCACTGGACCAATAAACAACATCCTTATCAACGGAGAAAAGATTGACTGCATTTTTCTTGGATCAACTATCAACACTCATGGAAGAAGCCGTCAAGAAATCAAATGACATTGCATTAGGCAAATCTGCAGCAAAGACCTTTTTAAAATGTTGAAGAGCAAAGATGTCAGCTTGAGGACTAAAGTGTGCCTGGCCCAAGTCATGGTATTTTCAATAACCTCATATGCATGCAAAAGCTGGGCAGTGAGAAAGGAAGACCGTAGAAGAATTGATGCATTTGAGGTATGGTGTTGGAGGAGAATATTGAAAGTGCCATGGGCTGCCAAAAGAACTAACAGATCTGTGTTGGAAGAAGTGTAGCCAGAGTACTCCTTGGAGGCCAGGATGGCCAAACTTTGTCTCTCATACTTCAGACATATTGTCAGGAGGGACAAGTCACTGGAGAAAGATATGTTTGGTAATGTGGAGGGTCAGAAATAAAGAGGAAGACCCCCAGTGAGATGGATTGGCAAAGTGGCAGCATCAATGGACTCAAGTGTGGCAACTATTATGAGGTTGGCCCAGGATCATGCAGTGTTTTGTTCTCTTGTGCACAGGTTTGCAATGAGTTGTACCAACTCGATGGCACCTAACAACAACAACAACAACAACAACAAATGGTTGAATAATACCACAAAGTTATTAAGGGGTAGTAACCAGAACGGTCCTGGTGTGGTGCTGCAGGATAATGTACTGGAGTGCAAAATCAGTTTGAACTGAAAAGTTGGAGGTTAAGCTCATGAGCCACTCCTCAGAAACCCTATACAGGGTCATTATGAGTTAACAACAACAACAGCCACCAGAACATGCTCTTATGCAAAAATGGAGGATGACCACTTCAAATCACAAAATGGCAGATGACTGCCAAGATACTTCACTGTATAACTGCCAAATTATATCATTACATAGAGCCCTGGTGTGGCACTTTATGATAAGCAATTCCTTGGAAACCCTATACAGGGTCAATATGAGTCAAAAACAACTTGAAAGTACCTAACAATATAGCAGTCAAGCCACTGAGAATCATGGTCCAGCCAAATTCACACATAATAATCTTATCCATATTGTTGTTGTTGTGAAGTCGAGTTGGTTCCAACCTATAGTGACCCTGTATAGTGTTTCGGAGGAGCAGCTGGTGAGCTTGAACCGCCGACCTTGCAGTTCAAACGCCTTTGCAGTCTCACGCATTAACCCATAGCACCACACCCACTCTTTCCAAGAACCTTGGCATTTATTGTTGTCATAAGTACATCATTACTGTGCAAAATACTTGGATGGTAGATTTTTTTACTATTGCTGTAAATGCGAAATGTCAGATAATGAGATTGTCTATATGAGGAATAGATGTATTCTAATTACTCTTCTAGTAATTCTCAAACCAGACTGCAAATCAGAATCTCATGTTTGCTTTTTAAAAACAAAAGATTGTTACCCCAGATTTACTCAACTAAAATTTGGAAGAAGGACCTGGTAATCTGTGTTTTTAAGAATTACTCAAAATGATTCTAATGAAGCCAAAAGAGCATTTGAGAATGGTTGCACCAGGATGACATTGATTTACTGGTGTCTTTTCTCCTTCTTCAATCTTTTCAAGGTGTCTGCAAAAGTTTAAAATTATTCTTGATTAACAAGTTACAGAAGGAAGTCTATGATTGCTAGACAAGTTTTGTTTTGTTTGTTTTTTAACAATAAAGGAGACACTACTTCCGAATCATTAATGATGAGGGAGGAAACAGTGCCTAGCGATTTTATTTCACAGCTGATGTTTTAGAACAACAGAATTAATTAGACATTTATGACACCAATTAATGAATGTGTTGACTTTTGAAGTTGTTAAAAGCAAGAAAAATAGTCTGATGTTACCTTGTAACAGGTAGCCCAGGAATTTGATCAATGATCATACATCCCTCCAGAGCACTTCTGCAATTATAGTTCAGAATACAAGGTAGGCTATATCCTGACACCCTAACTTTATAAAGACAATACTTCCAGACACCATAAAGAATATTCAGATCTGATATGCTCTTGCACTTGGCAAATGGGAGCTTCTGTTCTTTGCTCACCTACCTACCTCTTTTTTTCTAATCTTTTCCTGATTCCATTTAGATTCTTGGTATATTTCACACTACAAGGTGGTAAATCTTTGAAAAACCTAATGTAGTACTTTCATGGGGGGCCTGATTTTCTGTAGAGAATGTTAACTTTAAAACAGTCAACTGAATAGACATAGCCATCTGAATTCCTGAGTAATACTAGTGAAGATTTTTGTTTGTTTTTTTCCCTTTTAATCACAAAGTTCTGTCTCTTACCTCCTTGTTTTTACTTCAAAATAAAATAATGATCATATTTTTGCCTCTTCTAATTCCTTGCCTTTAATTTGAGACTTAGTCTTTTTTTTTTTTAAGTATATGCATTTGCTATCACATTCAGCATCCAAACAAGCCACCAAACAAACATGCTCTGAACTAGTTTTTCTTGTTTTATAAGTTATAAAACTGCATACTTCTTTTTGTTTCTGTAGCCTTTCAACCATTTGGTTTCTCTTTCCATATCTTGGCCCAATCTCCTTCCAATATCTGTGACTTGTTTGAATACTGAATGCACTGGACTGCTAACTGAAAGGTTGCCGATTCAAACCCTCAAGCTGTACCTCAGAAATTCTATACAGGGTTGTATGAGACAGAACTGACTCAATAGCACTTAACAACAACAACATACTATTTATATTAGCATAATGAGAAATTAGGGCTATCATAGTGACCCTTGATAGGTTTTCCAAGGCTGTAAATCTTTACAGGAACAGAAAGTATCATCTTTCTCCTGCAGAGCAACTGGTAGATTCGAACTACTGACTTTGCAGTAAGCAGCCCAGTCTGTAATCCACTACACTACCAGGTTTCCTTAGTGGCATCAAGTAGATGGACTTATATCTCTAGGCACTGCTCTTTGACCTTTAAGACTGAGAAACTTTTAAACCTTTACCGGTCCTTGAAATAAAAAACAAAAACAAAAAAACCCCAACCCACGTTAGGTACTTTCTGCTGAGAATTAACAACGATGTACATTATCTAAATTAAATTATTTCATAAATAAAGGGCTAAAACAATTTATCAGTCTTGAGTTTCTGCCTTCTAACTTCTATTTCATTTTCTATATACCATTTTCCACAATTGATGATACAAATATGGGACCTATGGTATTATATTACAAGCTACCAAGAAAAATTTCCACCATCATATATTGTCCATTTCATCAGCTTTACCAGAGCCAAAAGGACTTGCTTCCCAATGTGATACACTTGTTTTTCTGTGAGGTCATACAGAAGGCCATCCATAGTCATCACATCCTAAAGAAACAGAGAAATGGCATCATCATATCAAAGTGACATTAACAGAGACTTTCAAGAAATAAACAAAGGCAGAGACACTCTGAAATGTAGATTTTAAAACTAAAAAATGAATGTAAAGTATAGGGACTAAGGTTCCGATAAACCATATCAGATCTGGAAAGTACAATGATTCATTGGACTAAAAACATAAAAAATGTGGATGAATAGCAGAATGAGGGAAGAAGAGAATAGCAGATAAGAAAGACGTATATAATAAAGCAGCATATTTTCCCTATGTGTGTGTCTGATACACACAGAGAAAGATTCGCATATTAACACATCTTTATGAATGTCTATGTCCAGTCCATATCAGAAGCTGGAAATAAAAGAGCAAAATAAACATGACTGCTGCCTTTCAGAACTTAAAATGTGGCAGACATATGTGAATTAGAAGCAAATTGTCATACCTAAATATATGACTTCATGAAGGTGCATGTAAGAATAATTAGGGAGTATGTGATGATAGGAGGAGCAGAACTTAATTCAGTTTGGAGAAACAAAGCTTTTGATGCGATTGGAAGGATAAGTATATGCTAACCATGCAAAGAAAAGGGAGAGGAGTAGTGTAGTGGGAAAACCTTGTGAAGATGATCTGAAATCGATAGTATAGTTGTTTTGAGAAAATGAAAGAAGCTAGTATGATTGGGAAGTCCTAGTGTGGCACTGTAGATAAACACTGGACTAAAAGATCGGGATTGAACCATAAGCTCAAAGTTCAAACCCACCAACCACTCCTTGGAAACGCTATCTGAGTTTGAAACTATGAGTCTAAACTGACTTGATGGCATTTAACAATAAGAAGTATGCTTGGAGCATGGTACAAGTTACAGATGAAAAAACTACTGAAAGGTTTAAGATGTCTAGACTTGCATACTTTCCTATTTACATCACTGGAGAGAAGATATTAACAGGACTCCTCCTTCCTTCATATTCAGAGTACAATGATTAGCATGTTGAGGAGGCTTAATTCACATTAAACTGGCCAGGGAGCAAGTGAGATGTGAATTGGGAAGACAGGCAACACTTTAGAAAGAGGACTATACAGAGAACTAGTTAAATGATAAGAAAATGGACTTGCACTTGAGCCTGACAATTTCCACCCATTTCATTTTAAAAAAATATGAGTTTGAAATACAAAACTTACCAATTGAATCAGCTTTTGTATACTAGGATTGTTAGATACTGCATGGCACACTACTACGATAACAAAATCAGTCACTGTTAACAACAGTTGTGCTGTTGTGTTATTATTGTTAAGCAGCTACAACTTTATGAGGTCTGATTGTGTACCGATCACTGTTTTCACATACACAATTTACTTTAATTTTTAATAATTTACCATTATTGTTATTACTATACAGATTCAGAAAACTCATGCTCAGAGAGGTAACTAGCCAAAGTCACACCACTAGTAAAAGGAGCTGGAAGTCCACACTATAAACTTGTATTACCCACTTGCCATCTGTGGCTATTTAAACTTAGATTATTTAAAATTCAATTTCTCAGCCACACTAGCCATACTTCAAGTGGTCATTAGCCACATGTGGCTAGTGACTACCACATTGGACAGAGCAGATATAGAACATTTCTGTCATCTCAGAAGTTATATTAGATGCTGCTGCTCATACACACTCTGTTGTTTGCCAGACTAAAGGACATGTCAACAGCTAACCAGCCAAATCAACCCTTTTTCTCCTAACACCTCTACCCTACTGCTCACCCTGCGGCAGGTCCAGAGAAAGCTGAGCAGGTCCCCCGGGGTCACATCTTCCAACACCATGTAGAGGGGTAGCTCTTCTGTGCAGCAGCCTTCCAGTTGTACCAGGTTCTTGTGATTCCCCAGGTACTGATAGAATTGGATTCGCCCTAAGAAATCCTGTACCTCATGGAGACCAGCTGGTTCTGTGGAGGACAAGAGACCCAGGGACAGTAAGCAGTCAGAGGCATGGAACAGGAAGCAAGCAACTTCAGATGGGAATTCTCAAGGGTCCGCAAGGAGGTAAGTGTGGACAAAAGAGTTAAATGAAAATGGACCAAGTGTAAGAAGGTGAAATCCCAAATGTTACTGACCCTTAGTCAAAGAGTATACAGAATCATAAATCTTAGAACCGGATAGAACTTGGTCTGCCTAAGTAGACAAGTGTTAAGTTGGCATTAAAGTATTACCACTCTCTAGGACTTTTGATTAATATTCTTGTTTATCCTTAACCTTGTTCTTTTCTATGCATTCACTATTAATGATGTGCATCATTAGAATCAGCAAAAAATAAGAAATATAGTATCAGAGAAAGGATTAAATGAGCAAGAAAAATAACCTCAGAATCCAAATCCAACTAACATTAAATATGGAAAACTCAGTTCTAACAACAAATACTACCTACTTTATATGTGTTCTAGACATTAAGAATAGGCAAAGTCCATACTTTCATGGCAATTACTTTGTAGTAGTAGGAAAGAGCAAGCAAACAATAATTCATCAGATGATGAGTATTATAGGGAAAAATAAGATGGAAGGATGAGCTAGGGTAGAAAGGTCATCTCTATTCCATAATTTTGTATGTAATTGTAATAATAACTGTTGATTAACTTAATGTTTCCAAAGCTTGTTAACATTCACTGATAGGGACTCAGAGTTCAAAAGTAACTTGGGGAAATGAAGTCTAACTTCTCTTATTTTACCTCTTAAAGCCTTGAGTACAACAGTCTTGGATTTAGCAGGGTCACTGGTGTGCATCTTGGCTCGATAGATGGCCCCACAGCTACCATTGTGGATCTGCTCCAGAACTTCAGACAGCTGCTCCCGGGGCACCTGTAGTTTAGCTAAGGCAGGTGTGGTAGCTCGTAGAAGACTTTCCACTGATGTCTCAAGTTGCACAAACACATTGTTCCCAAGACCAGCTGCTTCCCAGCCAATACCCCTAGATGAAGGTATGGGACTAATGCCTAGAACAAAGAGATGACATCAACCAGCTTCTTCCTGTCCTTGGGATTCCAGAAACACAGAGCCTGAACAATCTGACAAGGATGCTGCCTCCGCAATTTCCTTTGTGGCCAATATGGAAATGTCTTTGCATGTTTCTCCATGAACTAACATCAATACCAACTTTGTTATTTCTAAAACAACATACGATGGGCCCCTGGAAAGTAGTAATGACATTTTCTTTTAGTCTTCCTCAGGATTACTGTTTCATATATCCCATGGGTATAACATGAAGACATTTAAGGAAGTTTCTGGATAGGTACTCAAACCACAGATGCTTAAAGATAGTGGTAACTGAAGTCGATATTATTTAAGTCCATCAATTGACCTTCCAAAGGTGAAAGGACATTATAGAAGCTAGTCACCTCTAACTTATGGTTGTTCTTGCTTCTTCAAGTTGTCCCAAAAGTCAGACTATTCTATATTTCCTAGGGCGATGTTCAACAAAGTCTCCTGGTACTTACCTCCTTTTTAGCCAAAATGGACTTTTCTTCAGTCAGAAAAGAGGGGTTCATTCTTTTTAAATCACATTCATTCATTCACCCACTCAATCAACAAGTATCACCTACTACAGTCCAGACAATGTTCTGTGCAGTGGGAACAGACAAAGTCTAGTTTCTCATGAGGATCACTTTCTAGTGGTAGGAGAGATGAAGAAGATAGTAATATATTAAGCAATGAGTGTTATGGAGGAAAATAATACAGAATAAGAATAAGAAGTGCCCATGATACTATTTTATATTTGACAGTTAGGGAAGGCTACTCTGAAAATAGGACACTCATGCTGTTATCAGGAAACGTATTGTGCCATTGTGCACAAAGGGAACAAGAAGTACAAAGACATTGAGAAATGAGTGATACACTTGGTATACTGGGAAAAGAGCAAGGAAGCCAATGTAGGAGCTTGTCTTCCTGTCCAGCCCCAATCTTGGAGCTTTACCTTGGAGTCCAGAAGTCTGTTGTTGGACCCTTTGTCCTCGGATAAATAGCCACAGGATAATCCCAAGAAGGATGAGAAAGACACCAACCAGGAGGGTTGGGACAATGATAATCTCATACTGCTCTTCCCGGACAACTAGGTAGGCAAGCACAAAGAAAAAGTGTATGAAGAAGAAGCTTGATCTGATGTTCCCATAATCCACCCTAGTCTTCTTCTCCTCTACTTCCATTCAATGGAGCCACTCTTCTGAGCAACTCTACAATGACACTATTTCTTAGCCCATCATGTATGCCCGATACCTCTGCTATCATTTGAATTACCGAGATAGAAGATACGGCATCTGAATCTGATTGTTACATGCTCCCCTTTTAAAGACAATGGCCTCTAGACCCATTCTTCTATTACTGTGGTCTTAATTTCAATGAAAAACCATATAATCCTCCTTCCAGAACCTAGCAAGACTGTATTCTAGTCTTGATCTAGATCTTGATATGGTTATATTGCTATAACTTTAAACTCGTAGGATTTGTAATCTGTACTTACCACACAATTTGTCAGTGAGACTGCATTCCAGTAGTGTCCGGGACATCCCCCTCTCACCTTTCATTGCCACAGGACTGTCACTTCTGTGCTAGACCCACAGAGAATACATAGGGCACAGCTGTAACTCCTAAGGATTGAGTGATTCTGAAAAAAATTAAAGTGGAACACACAGCCTTTTTAAACACCTTGACAAATACCTAGTCATCAAGTAAATGGCTAGCTGGAGTGCTCCGAACCATTCGTTCATCTCGTTCCACCTGCCTGATACATAGGCTGATAAGATTGTTTCCCCCCTGAAATTTACTGGAGTCCTAGTTTGGTGCTTCAGGTTAATATACTGGACTACAAGGTCAGTTTGAACTGCAAGATCAGTGCTCAAGCTTACCAGCCACTCCTCTACAGGGTTGCTATGAGTCAAAACTGACTCGGTGGCACTTAACAACAACAACATTATTCAGAAAGGAGAGTAGTTATGTGATCTTTTCCTTTCATTGAATTGTTAGAAAAATTACTGTGAAACCAATATTCACCCTGCCCATCCCAACACACACACACACACACACACACACACACACACACGGGACTCCTACCACCATACTGAAGTACGTACAAGAGGGCTTCAAAAAGTTCATGGAAAATTAGAATGAAAAGATAATGGAGTTTTTTCACAGACTTTTTGAAGCCCCTTTGTATTTTTTAACTGCTCTAACAATTGTGGTCTCATGGTTTATATAGACAAGCTCTGAATTCACTATAGTCACTGAGCATGCCTAATTTTCTTTAGCTGTGCATCACTTATTTGTTAAACAAAACATTTCATTTTCATTTCTATACAAAGTTAATTCAGACAAGGAATAAATAGTGGACAGATTTCAAGAGAGATGAGTTACACACTGATTTTCTTCTTGTGAAATGTCTCATCTCTGCATGCTCACAACCAATGAACAGGCAGCATTTATGAATAAAAACAACTTAATTCTACAGCTCTCAGAGTCCAAGGAGATATCCCGAGAACCAGACATAGGCACACAACATAGTCTTACTACTATACAGAGTTTAAGAGTATCAGTAACAAACTGTCTTCTCTTTGTCTCTTTTAAGTAAAAAGAATACATACCCATATGGTTTCCAAATCAAAACATAAAACAGCATACTATAAAAATCTTTCTACCACATCCTTCTCTGTCTAGATAATTACAATTTTTCTTCAAGAAGGCTGTAATTATTAGATGAGGTTTTCTATTCCTAGGAAGATTTAAAGCCTCAGAAACCCTATACAGGGTTGCTATGAGTCAGAACCCATTCAACAGCACTTAACAACAACATATATGTATGTATGTAAAATGTATGCTTTTTATTAGAAGGAAATTACAGTTCCCAACAAGTGTGTAACATATTTTCAGCTCCTTCAATATTTTAAGCACAAGAAAATTAAAGAGTTTAAAAGATTTTCAAAGTACTCCTTGTTTTACAAAGACAGCATGTCCCCAATAGGTTTATGAATGACAAAAAATACAGAGAGAATGTCACTTTCATGAACAGGAATTCTATAGTCTTTTCCATGTCTAACAGTACTCTGTGTGGTGCTGTAGGATAAGCAGTGGACTGCTAGCCAAAAGACTGGCAGTTAAGACACACCTGCTACTCCTCAGAAACTTTACACAGGAATGCTATGAGTCAGAACTGACTATACAGCACGTAATAATAACATACGATATTATACTATATGATACTATTGTTGATAGATAATTGTAATCATTAAGTATTGGGACTAAAAGTCACAGTGTTACTTATTGAGGTAGAATCTCTCAGTGCCTGAAACAAGTACAGAAACACTGCACCTCCTGTCTCACGCCTTTTTTTCTCTCTTCCTGGAGCTTTATGATCTTATACATAGGGAGTTAAAGGAACAATTCCCTTACAACTCAGAGACCAGTGTGTGGTTGTTTGATAGAAGGCCAAGTAAGCAAAGGAGCTGCCTAGAGAGAAAACTTGTGAAGGAAGGAAGCACTTAAAAGATCTGTACACAGCAAAGGTCTAAGTCAATAAAAAGTTAAACAGCAAAGTCCATCTTCTCTAGTTTGTAAGTCAAGAAGGTACGGTACGAAGAAATATTAGTTGAGAAAATTTCCACAATTCTATGTAGAAGCAGAGAGATTACAGTACTGGAAGAAAAGACACTAGCAATTGGACAAGAAACCAGGAGCAATGACAGGGTGAAGCAAAGGGAGTCTTGAAAATAAAGCATTAGCTCAGCTAGAATTCAGAAGCTATTTGAAAATTTCTCTCTACCATTCTCATTCTTCTGTCCTTTTGCTTCCTATCATTGCATTATCAGATATAATTATTTTCATTCAGGGAACAGCCAGTTTGACAAGTTTGGCTCTCTGGGGAGTAGATCCGTGAGTATAATCTGTCTCATCATAGTACAAGTGGAGGAAAGGATCAGTCAACAACCAGCTCAGACATGTGAACTCTGCCTAGAAACCAAACTGCACACCCATGAAACACACTGACTAAATCAAGCCCACTGACCAGCAGACTATTTCTGATGCATTGCGACCCTAGATTACAGAGTAGAACTGCCACATCTTTCTCCTGTAGAGCAGCCTCTTTGTTCAAATCGGCAACCTTTGCATTAGCTGCCAAGTGCTTAACCACTTCACCACCAAGGCTCCTAAAACATACTAAAGGAAGAAATTTAAAGTCCATGTATACAAGCTCTGGTAGCATACTGGTTACAAATCGGGCTGTGAACCACAAGGTCAGCAGTTCAAAACTACCAGCCGTTCCACAGAAGAAAGATGAGGCTTTCTGCTCCCATAAAGATTTACAGCCTCGGAAACCCTGTACAGGGTCGCTATGAGTCAGAATCAACTCCACGGCACATAACAACAACATGCAAATATCACCACTTGGAGGTGCTCACAGTGGGCTACATTCAACTATAGGCGTATAGCCAAATAAATACACCTACACCCAGTAACTCAAATCCGTGCTTATCTCCTTGCACCAGGATGACATACTTAGTTGATTATATAGCAGTCATCCTTCAATACGACTTTTGTGTGTGTGTTTGGCATTTCCAGAGCCAAATTCTCATCATCTGTTGTGTTTGAGCATGGACAGTTTGAAGAGTTAAACTTATGAACACCTAGCAGCCCAATGAAATTGGATGCAGGAGCAAGGAGACAAATGTATAGAGTGATGAGGTCCATTCAATGAAATCATTTTCCAGATAGCTATACAATAAAAGTTTTCCCAATAATTGCAATGTTCCTAGAGGTATATGGCACACTCCAAATGAGTCTATAATTTTTAAGGTATATACACTAGGCATACCCACTTATCCATGAAAATCCTCACGGCAAACCATACATCCCATCCAAACTCTTAATTCATTAGATTATCATATTCATTTGTAACAATACATCTTTATACATCACTTTCTCCCTGCATTTAATATGCAATTCCCACATGATTTTGCCTCCCCACTCTATATGAAGGTAACATACCTTAATGTCAAGCACTCCTAGAATTACTCTCCCAATGGCTATATTTTTACCCATCTGGAAATTATGACAATATTCTTGGCCAACATTTCTGTACAATATGACGAACTCCCTCCCCTTCAGTTATGCATATCTACACAGTCTTCATACTTCTTTAAGGAATAGATATGATATAAATATATATTAGCTATTTCTTCTTCTCTTAACCACACTGTAAAATTTTTAAGTATAAAAATCATGATCACACGTACACACAATAAAATATTAATTGCACAGCTCTATTTTTAATGCCATGCGGCCTAACTAAATTCAGAGCACTGGAATTAAAGGTCTACGGAAGTTGTGAAATTGTTTATTCTGATAATAACATTTGACAGTTGCAAACACATTTGTAAATTGTTTGACTAAAGTTTGCACATACAGTGCTCAATCTCTTCAGGAAATGTTATAATTAAAACAATACTATTTTCTCACTTGTGGTTATAATTCTTTAGTTTTTTTCTTCTCATTTGCTTCTGATGTTCTCTTAGCTTTTGGAAAGCTTTAGCTTCCCTCCTAAACTGAGACTCTAGAGGGAGAAATAGCACAAAGAGACACAGTTACCAACAGGAAGAAAAAGACAGTGAATGAGGTGTGAAGTCCATCACAATTGTTTGCAAGGCTGTATACTTTGGAAACCATAGAAGTTAATCATTATGACTAGAACTAAATTAAATATTAACAATAACTCTCCAAATTTTTAGATACATTTTTACGATACAAGCATACTGTCATGCAACATCTCTCAACTATCCTATTAACATACATAGGAAGTTTTATTTGTAACAATAATGCAAATTCTTATTAGTAACATTTCCATTCAGTTAACACAACACATTCTCCCAGATACAATCAGCAATTTATCCATGAGTGTTTAAAAGAAATTCTTTGAACCAAAACACATCTACAAGTATGTTGATGTTGATGTTCAGTGCTGTCAATTCGGTTCCAATTCATAGCAACCCTGTATAGGGTTTCCAAGCAGCAGCTGGTGGATTTGAACTGCTGACCTTGGGGTTCGCAGTCCAGTGCTGATCCTACAGCACCACATCAGGAGTGTACATCTACAATGGTGGTGGTGGTTGTGTGCTATGGAGTCAGTTCCAACTCATAGCGACCCTGTGTATGATTTCCTAGGTTACAAATCTTAACAGGAACAGAAAGCCTCATATTTTTCCCATGGAATGGCTGATAGTTTCAAACTGTTGACCTTGATGTTAGCAACCTGACTTGTAGTCACTATGCTACAAATAGGACTGTTTTAAAATTCAGATTCATTCTTTTGGAACCCGTCTGCCTATTATGAGAAATGTCTTGATTGGTCTTAGGATAACATCTGGCCCCATTCCAAAAAAGTTGATCAAATCTGTGATACCAGCTTCACCTTCAACCTTCCCACTTGCATACCCTTCAAGCTTGAACTGAACTCAACCCCTGGGATCAACTTTCAGACCAACGAGAGATACCAGGAAGTAATGTCTCAACTAGAATAGACCAAAAGAGCAGCACCGGCCCCAAACAAACCTCAGAAGGCAAGACAGGGCAGGAAGAAGGACAAATGGAAACAGCGAATCCAGGATGAAAAAGACAAGAGTACTGTTACATGGAAGTGATTGCAAACCTGTCACGAAACAAAGGATGTATAAATTTTTGAATGGAAAACTAATACTCTAAATTTTCACCCAACTATACATTTTAAGGAGTCCTGGTATGGCACTGTGGGCTAATGCGTCAGACTGCAAAGTCGTTTAAAATGCAAGGTTGGTGGTTCAAGCTCACCAGCTGCTCCTTGGAAACCCTATACATGGTTGCTATGAATCAGAATCGATTCAATGGCACTTAACAACAAAAGCAATACTTTTTTTTTAAAAGCAATACTTTTTTTTTTTTTAAGGTTTTTATTGTGGATTGGGTGAAAGTTTACAGGGCACATTATCAGTTTCACATTCAACCATTCATATGACTTGTAGCAATACTTTTTAAATGCTGTTTTCCCAGCCATATTTTACTTAAATTGGTAATTGACCCATCCTCCTAGAAGATGTAATGCTAGAGTTAAAGAGGGTTATTAATAGCTGGACTGTGGGACAGGGGACCCAAAGGCTGGAATTAAGAAGGGAAAAGTGAAGTAGCATCTCCAACAAAGATAGTCTATGATTTTGCTTGGTCACTCAGCCGTCTCTTCTCTTCCCATTTAATTCTGACCCTTGAGTTGCTTAGCTACAGCTCACAAATGGAGTGTAGATATAAACTGATAGGCAGGCAGTGAAGAACTGCTCAGATCTTGAGAATTCCACAGTCAATTCTCTCCAAAATTCTGAAGCAAGCTGCTCTACCTGTTTTCAGATCCAATACAGTGTGTCAGGTATTAGGTGAGGCACTTCCATGCAAAGAAGAAAACTAAAGTTCAGAGAGATTAAGCTAAAATTTAGGTGAACGGTTGTTGTTGTTTTTTTTCTCCTTTTTTAAAAAAAAGACAAGTCAGCAAAGCACAGTTTTATACCCTGATGTTGTAACTACAAATCCTATATTTTAAAACAAACTTTTATTCAAATAAATAAGCCAGGGATATTTTATAAAACCAGAATTCAAAAGAATCACGGAAACCATGCTGCTGAAACCATTTCCATCAATAACTATAGCAGAGTTGGGGAAGACAAGCTGAGAAAACTGCCTGTAGCTTCTCTTAGTCTATGGGGGTATAAGTAATGCCTGCGGGGCTGCCTTTAAAGTGCATTCTGAAAACAAAGGTCAAATCAGAAAACTGTCCAGTACTCACCAGATCCCATCCTCTTAGGTTCCTTGCTCTTAGGTTCATTTTCTGAACTCCCAATACTGTTTCTTCTGCCTTAGGGAGAAGGCATAGTTTCCAGCACTAACAACCTTTCACTAAAAGCAAGGGGATCAGGATGAAGCCAGAAATCCCTGGAAACAGTGCTGGCCTAGGAACCAGGATCCCCATATTTGATTCTCAGGGACCCAGACTCTACTTTGTCACTGAAAAAACAATTGTTAGAGGATAAAAAGTGGATATAAAGACACAAGGAAAATCTGATCTTCTTGAAATTCTGAGAGTTTTGTTGGTATAGGTAGCTTGTCTGGTGCCCTGAGGTATCTCTTCACGTCAATGAGGAGGGCAGGCAAGAGGTTCTTTTGAGAAAAGCTTCCTTTTCCAGCTCCTCACACATACAAAGAGATTGTGATTTTTTGGATCTCCACCCTCTCTCACCTTCCTAGAGACCTAGGACCTAAAATGTACTTTGAAACCCTTGGAAAAGAAACGCTACATGGTAGTAGGAATCCTGACCCTATTTAAACAGAGATCTGATGACAATAAGATGGGGTTATCAACTCTTCTTGCTTATTTTGCTCATTTACAAGAGCTCTTGAAACATCTATGACACGCAGTAAAGGTGAGGAGCTGCATGCATTTGTACGCTAGCGTCTCACAAAATCTCTCCTTTCATAGAGGAGAAAAGTAATTGCAAAACGCACAGGTTCCCTAACATCTAGGGAAGAAATGCAATGCTTACAGTCCCTATCTATACATGTGAACACAACTTTTTCATTGAGGTGTTATGTAAAATCAAGACATTTTCTTTCTATTATAATTGTCATTCTATTTTTCAAAACCCATAATCTTCCATTTACCATATTCAAACCCCCAAAAGGCCCAGAAATAAAATATCTCAAATTTGATAGTCTCTTGCTGATTATTTTTTCCCCCCTGAGATTACTCATCAGCAACAATTTCCCAAATTGAGGGGCTGGGGGCTATCCAGGAGAGAGAACGGTCAAGGTTACCTCCCCACCCCATCCCCAAATTAACCACAGAATTGCCTCTGATATATCTGTGTCTACTTTCTCCTACCTGCTTAGTACACTGGGAGATGCCTGCACTTGCTTCTTAGAACTTCTTGTAAGCAGCTTGTTCCTACTGTTGTCAGTCACAGTATATGTTTGAGGATCAGTCCCCCTCTTTGATATTCATCCTGCTGGACTTCTGTTTCTATGGGTGAACTTCTGGTACTTTAAAGATTTCTTGGCAATTCCTCCTCACACTTGAGATCTGTGTTGTTTGCTGATCACTGCTCCAGCTTACTCTAGGACATTGCCCTCTGGCAGAGAGGAGGAGCTGAGCTGAGGAGGGCAGAGGGTATATGGTCTGTAAAGGCTAAAGGACACACACACAGTCCTAAACCTAGCCAGGCAGAGAGCTAGATGAGCAAGAGATTTGGTAACCAGGAAATCAACTCAGCTATCATATTCCTCAGTGCTGTGTCATACAGGGTGTGTCACTACAGAATGTATACACAAACTATTATCTCAGGTAAACAATAACAAATAGTTAACAAGAAGCAAGACCACCTTCAGGAGCATATAACCACCTCCTTGTTCACAGCTAGCAGCACATAGCAAATGTTCCTCTTCAGGGAGTGGGTCTGCATGGTTCAGAGCTGGGGGTCTAGGAATTGGGGAAATTAGAGTCACTGGTCAGTGAGGGGCCTGAACTTCTAGTTCTTGTTTAGTTGGTGATTCATTCTGCATCCTGAGGCAGATCATCTGACCTTGCCATTCCTCTGCTTCTTATTTTAGGAACCAGGAAGTCTGTCTCTCTCCTGAGGTAGTGAATTTACTACAGAGAGCAGCAAGGAAGGAATCACATCAGAAAGGGGGCAGGTCAAATGGTAAAGCTCAGCTACTTATTACCACCGCTGCCACCTCACCACCATCTCTTCCCTACAAGGGCTCTCACATTCTGAAAACTCTCCTTGACCTGCATCTTCCTACCCATACCATGTCAGTCCCAGGATCTCAGAGGTTTCCACTCCTATCCTTACCCTGACTACAATTACATATGGTATAGTAGAAAGAGAAGGAGCTTTGGAATTGGGCTTCTGTTTAAATCTCCATTCTGCCATTCATTATGATTTTGTGTAAGGTATGTTAGCTTTCTCTGCCTGTCTTCCTGTCTGTATACTGGTGACAGGATTGTGGAGAACTATGAGGATGTTTCAAAAAGTTCATGAAATAATGCTATTATCTTTGCATTCCAGTTTTCCGTGAACTTTTTGAAGCGCCCTCATATGTGGGATATTTGTTTAAACACCTAGGGCAGTACATACCAGGCCATTAAAGACAATCAGTGTAATTAGTCTCTCCCTTCCTCCCTAATCTCTCCACCTCACAGAGTAAGGGGTAGCCACAATACTCTATCAATCATGATGGTGGTGATGTGCCATTGAGCCAGTTCTGACTCATAGCGATGCTGTATAGGGTTTCTGTGGCAGAAAGCCTTATCTTTCTCCCACAGAGAGATTGGTAGATTCGAACTGCTGACCTGTGGTTATATGACCAGGGCTCCTTGTATCAATCAGACATAACTTAAGAGTCTATTATCAAAAGTATTTGTTGATTAAGATATATGAATTTTTATATGTGGATAAGGAGAGAAGGTATTGTAAATTAATTATAATTTAATGTGGCTTTTGAAACTCCTTATGCTTCAGCTAGGTGTGATTTGGCAGCCTAATTGTACCTTCCAAAAGATTCCTGAATTTGACAATTGTGTTGAGAAAGAGATTTAAACAAAGCATAATGTTGTGAAGTAAGGTTAAAAAACAAACCAAAACCAGAAAGAATGCTAGGGCGGCATACTAATTAACCAAGGAAAAAGATGTTAGAACTTACTCTATTTCTTCTGCCCTCAAATTTATTAGCTCCTTATAGCCGATCCTATTGATACCATCTATCTGCTGCATTTCCATTTCCTGAATCAGTGCTGGAAGAGGCAATAGCGAACCTTAAGGTCAGCCGTTCGAAACTACCAGCTGTTCCGCGGGAGAAAGATGAGGCTTTCTACTCCCGTAAAGATTACACCCTCGGAAACCCTGTACAGGGTCGCTATGGGTCGGAACCGACTCGATGGCACTTAACAACAACAACAACAACAACGCTTATCTCACCAGACAGCCCAATTTGGGAAGACAGAGCTTGATCTATTTTCACACCTGTTTTTCAGCCATTTTGGCTTAGTATTCAAGCTACCTCAAATCAGGAATCCTATGCTTAACACCTGGAGTCCTGGTGTGGTGCTGTGGGTTAATGCGCCAGACTGCAAAGCAGTTTGAACTGTAAGGTGGGTGGTTCAGGCTCACCAGTTGCTTCTCGGAAACCCTATACAGGGTCGCTATGGGTTGGAATTGACTCCACAGCACTTAAAACAACAACATGCTTAACACTTTGGAGGAGGCCTTTTGTCCTCTCTTTGCCTAAATCAATCTTGTTTCATGAGCCTACTTTAGCTTTATAGACTTTTGTTACTAAACTACTACTACAAATAAAAGATCTTCCAGATAAATCCCTTGCTATATACTGCCCATCATCTTACCCTGACTTTACTTCACCCACATCTACACAAGCCAGGAGCCCCTGTCCACATACTCTCTTGATCATGCTGAAAACTCAACTGGCTTACTGTTGCCACAATTTGATTCTTTAAGTGAACTGTCCACTTCTACCTAAAGTCTACAATCCAGTTAACCTCACAGCATTCACTCTCTGGAATCCAGTCTTATTCCAAGTTTTTCACTCAGATATTAAACAATTAATCATACAAATTCTTAAATATATTTGACTACGAAGGAGAAAATACAGGGCATTGTGGGGGCTGGAAGAAGGCACAAAAAAGAAGGCCTTCAGGGAACGTTCCCTTTGTTGCTGTTGTTATTAAGTGCTGTTGAGTCGGTTCTGAAGCATAGTGGCCCTGTACAGGATTTCCCAGGAGCTGCTGATGGGTTTGAACCGCAGACCTTGTGGTTCAAACTGACCTTGCAGTCCAGTGCATTATCCCACAGCAAGTAAGTGGTATTTATGCAGGGAGAAAAGATGAATAGGAGCTGTCTAGATAAAGACAGTACTGACAGGGGGAAAGGGTATAAGGCTTTGAATGAGGACAGAGTGTGACAGAGTCTCAAACCTAAAGCCAAACTCACTGCTGTTGAATCGAGTCTGACTCAGAGCAACACGATCGGACAGAGCAGAACTGCCCCTAAGGCTATATATACATCTCTGTGGAAGCAGACTGCCACTTCTTTCTCCCAAGGAGCAGCTAGTAAATACACACTGCCATCAGTTAACAGTTAAGGATTTAACTACAGTGTCACTAGGGTTCCTCAGACAGTAACAAAAAGAATAGGCCAAATGCAGATCATAATGAGAGTTTAGACAATGATAACCAGTGCTTATTTTAATCTAAGTGCCACTACAGTGGTTGTAGAAGAGAGTGACACAATTCATTTTGCATTTTAAAGATTTTACTTGGGATTTTTTTAATTTTATTTTTTGCCCTGTGATTGTTGTGCTGGAGAAAGGAGACAGAACTCAGTCATGTGCACCACCACTCCAAGGCACCTCCTCTTGGCTTGCAGCCTTGCCTCGGCACCCTTGCTTGCTGTCTCCTGATTATGATGAGTGACCTAGAGGTTCTAGAAGGATGCTGATGAATTGAGCTCCAATGGTCTTAAGTGCCCAACTTGCTTTGCAGTTCGAGGAAGAGAATGTGACTCAAAAGATGAAATAAAGTAGTGACAATATAGCGGTTGAAATGAAGAAATGTGTAAAAGCAGACCTATGAAAGAGTTGATAACATCTTATATGGGTTTTCCTATTGCTAACGAGAATAAAACTTGCAGCTTAGCCATCACAAATGGAGTCAAGAATTCCACCCCCAACTCCCATTTTCTTTGTTGTCTTCCTGGAGAAGCTATTTCATTGAGTTCTTGTAATGGCCCAGACATCTCCACTTATGAATTAAACATACTTTTTGTTTGTTTGTTTATACTTTAAAAAAAAAAAAAAAAAAGAAGATTTTACTTGAAATATTACTTGCTAATAAAGGGAAACAAACTACTGATGCAAGCAATACATGGATAGAACTACAGGGCACTATGCTGAGTGAAGAAATGCCTATCACAAAGGGCCACATACCCACATAGTACCACTCCACTTATATAATATTTTTGAAATGACAATAACACAGAAACAGATCAGTGGTTCCAAGGGTTAAGGAATGACAGAGAGAGGACGGTGACTATAAAGATACAGCAGAGGGAGCTCTTTGGAGGTAACAAATCAGTTTTGTATCTTGATTGTGTTGGTGATTCTATAAATCTATACATGTGAAAAATGTCATGGAACTAAACACAAAAATTTACCAAGATAAATTGAGTGCATGCAAAATTTTAAATCCAAGTAAGATCTGAAGTCTAATTAATTATGTCATCATGGAGTCCTGGTGTGGGACTGTGGGTTAATGCACCAGACTGCAAGGCATTTGAACTGCAAGGTTGGTGGTTCAAGCTCACCATCTGCTCCTCGGAAATCCTGTACAGGGTTGCTATGGGTCAGAACTGACTCGACAGCACTTTACAACATCATCATGATAAACAGAGAAAAGACTGAACTTGTCAAGGACATCATTTTGCTTTGATCCACAATCAACTCTCACAGAAACAGTAGTTAAGAAATCAAATAACATATTGCATTAGGCAAATCTGATGCAAAAGATCTCTTCAAGGTGTTAAAAACAAATAATGTTACTTTGAAGAGTAAGGTGGTAAGTCATATTTTCAATTTCCTCATATGCATGTTAAAGTTGGACAATGAATAAGCCAGGCCAGAAAAGAATCAGTACATTTGAATTACAGTGTTGGCGAAGAACCCTGAAAATACCATGGATTGCCAGAAGAACAATCTTGTCTTGGAAGAAGGACAGCTAGACTGCCGGGATGGTGAGATTTTGCCTTTTCTTCTTTGGCTTGTTGTCTGGAGGGATCAGTCCGTGGAGAAGGAAATCACACTTGGTAAAGTGGAGGGTCAGCAAAAAAGAGGAAGATCCTCAAAAAGATGGATTGACACTGTGGCAGAAACAGTGAGCTCAAACAGAACAATTGTGAGGACGGAACAGAACTAGGCAGTGTTTCGTTCTATTGTGCAAAGCGTTGCTATGAGTCAAAACCAACTGCAGGTCACCTAACAACAATAACAATGTCAATTTGCTGGCTTTGATAATGTACCAGGTTTCTGTAAGATGTTACCATTGGGGGTAGGGGGAAGCTCATTGGTGAGTACACCACACTCTGTACTATTTTTGCAACTATTTACTAGTCCATAATTATTTTAAACAAAATTTTAAAATCAAGATGAGCTGCCAAAAATCTATTAAATTTATGTCTATAAAATGTTTTCATAATACGGGAAAAGTTTTAAAAACACTATTGGTTATGGGGAAACAACTGTGCAGGGGAACACCAAAGTATCACATCGTTATAGCAACAATGGGGAGGGTATTATTTTTTTCCCTCTCTGTCTACTATTTATTCAATAGCACCACTAGAGTTGGTGTCAACTAATGCAGTAACTCCTGGTGGCACCCCCTCATGGACCAGACCATGTAGAATCTTTGGTGTCATTGCTAGGTGTCATCAAGTCAGCTTCAACTCACAGTAACACGATGCACAGCATAATGAAACAGTGCCCAGTCTTGCACCATTCTCACAATTGCTGTTATATTTAAACCCATTGTTGCAGTCACTGTGCCAATCCATGCCAATCACTAATCCTCTACTTTACTAAGCATCCAGGGACTGGTCCTCTTATAACATGTCCAAAGTACATGAGACAAAGTCTTGCCATCCTTGTTTTAATGAGCGTTGTGTCTGTACTTCTTCCAAGACAAATTGGTTTGTTCTTCTGGCAGTCCACAGCACTTTCAATATTCTTCACCAACACCATAATTTGAATACATCAATTCTCCTCAGGTCTTCTTTATTCATTGTCCAACTTTCACATGTGTATGTGACAACTGAAAATACCCTGGTCTGTGTCAGATGTATGTTGATCCCTGGCACTTTTAAGATGTCTCTTGTAGTAAATTTGCCCAATGCAATACATCCTTAGTACTGCCCACTAACAAACAGTCCTTAGTAATGTTTATTATCAGTTTTTATCCGTTAAAGTCACCATCTCTGACAGTGCCACTTAGAGTGGTCCATACCACCCATATTCCTCTAGCGATGCCACAGTTCTTCTTTTTCAAATATTCTGACTTGAGTCCTATATTGGTGATCTGAAAATAGAAAGGAAGAAAAGTGGGAGGACAGAAAAGTTTGAAAGCACAGACAAAAAGGAAGAAAATTTGGCTAGGGTAACAGAAAATACAAAGGGAGAAGAATTTTCCTAAGGAACTAATAATCAAAATTAAAGATGAGTTAGAACTACTCCGTCAAGATTTCAGAGCTTTTAGGATGGTTCTCTTGGCATAATGTCAAGGCAAAGACCTGAGTTTAACAAGCTCTTCCTTGTTTCTTGCTAAAGGCAGATCTTGCCCATCTGGGCGACAGCCAAATTGGAACCGTCAAGAACAAAGTCAATGTATCATCTCCATCAAACTGTGGTGCAGTCAAAGGAAAGTGGAGAAGGGACACAGATGGCAGGATACATTTATGACAGCCTTTTGAAACTTTGGTTTCCTAATCTATACAATGGAGATAACTATAGTAGAGATGACCGTGAATAACACAGGGGTTAGAGAAGCCAACCTCCATACAGTTGAAAATCCAAGTGTAGTTTATTGAGCCTTATCCAACACATGTTTGAACTGCACAGACTCACTTGTATGCAGATTTATCCTCTCTGTTGCTAACTGAGGTGACCTCAAGTGCCCGCCTAAAACACCACATGATGCTAGTCTTCTCCCTGTTCATCTACCTTGAATTTTTCTTGTTCTGATTTTTATTCCAGTACACACACATTTTATAAATGTGGTTTCATTTTGTAGACCATGATGTAACAGGGAAGAACCATTCCGAAACCCTGGTTACAAGTAGCAATTACAGTGTCTCTTCTGGTAATGATTCGTCTGTGAATCATAAGTGCCTATCAGATTAAAGGGCTCCAACTTTATGTCTCTGAATTTTGCACTCTACTCGAGGTTCTCTAACTTTAGTTTCTACGGCACCACCTCAATTTTCTCAAGGGAGTAGAGCTCTCCTTCAATGCTCTAGTACAACTCTGGAGAGTTTCCTCTTAATTTAAGAGGAACCAAACCCACTACCACTGAGCCAATTTTGATTCATGGCAACCCCAAGTACATCACAGGAGAACTGCACACAATAAGGTATTCAATGACTGTTGAGAGAAAGGGAGTTATGTGTATGACTACATATGCATATAATTTTTCTAAATAGAAGTGTGTAATTGAAAAATAGATGGCTTATTGTTTTAATATACAAGGGGACTTCAAAAGTTCGTGGTGAAATGGAATGAAAAGATAATGGAATTTTTCCATGAACTTTTTGAAGTCTCCACATATCTACATTTGTGTGTGTGTGTGTGTGTGAGGGTGGCACAGGACAGGGCATTGTTTCATTCTGTTGTGCACGAGGTCACTATGAGTCTGTGCTGACTCGATGGCACCTAATAACAACAATAATAACATATCTACACTTGAAGCCCAACAGTTGATCCAACTCAGCCACCTATATTTGGTCTTTTTACTTTCCCTGCTCTGAACCTGTATGCAGGAGAAAGATGCTATTTTAAGAACTTTCTGTTCTGACATGTTGCTATTGTTGTTGTTAAGTGCCATCGAGTCGGTTCCGACTCATACTGACCCTTTATAGGGTTTCTGAGAAGCAGTGGGTGAGCTTGAACCCTGACCTTGTGGTTCAAACTGACTTTGCAGTCCAGCACATTAACCCACAGTGCCACCCCAGGACTCCGTTCTACCATAGGAAAGGTCCTTTATATTTTCCATAGTAAAGTACCAAAATTTATATTGCTAAATTTGAGCTCACTTTTAATTTTTGCTACTATTTTATTACAATCAAGAATTGTAAGTGAGCCTGTACAAATATATGGAAGCCAGTTTAAAGGAAAGGTATATGAACATTGCTAGAAATGCTGCCACCCTACTGGATTCTTGACTTGTCCTGGAAATATAAATGAGTAAAGTTGCACAATTCTTTTAAAGATATGTTTGACCTTACTTTGTAATAAAAGACCAATAAAAATCACAGTAAAATGTCTAAGATAGTTTGTTAAGCTGCATAACCTTGTGATTAGCCCATGCTGGAAACCCTATACAGGATCGCTATGGGTCAGAACCAACTGATGGCACTTAACAACAATGATGACAAAATCTGCTTCTGCTACTTTTTAACAGTATACAATTGAGCAAAGTATTTCATCTCTTCTAAAGCTCAGTTTTATCATCTGTTAGATGGATTTACAACGTTATTGAAGAAAAATCCATTATAATAAGCAAATGGCATGATGCACATAAAATATTTGGAAAAACACATAGAATATAATAAACATCAGCTATTACTAGCATTTCTATAAAATTGCTATCATCACTATTATTATTCCTCAAATTATAACATCTTTAAATGACCTCCTCCTTTAGGTGAAACCTTATCCTATGCAACATCAATGTTGTATCCATAATTAGAATACTCAGATGTCAGTGCATCATACAGAAAAATGTATATCTTGCAATGTAAATTTAACATATTCTTACAGTCATCCTTACCTACTTTTCAAGTATATTTTCTCACCCTTCTTTCAAAACACATCTGAGTTGTTTAATCTTACATTTTCAACTGTCCCGGTCTTTTTGTAAACTGCTTCATAATTTTTGGATTTGAAGTATCATATACTTATAATTGGAGTCCTGGTGTGGCGCTGCGGGTTAAGGCACTAAACTGCAAAGTCGGTTTGAATCACAAGGTGAGTGGGTTCAAGCTCACCAACTCCTCCTTGTGGACCATGTTGTTGTTGTTAAGTGCCGTTGAGTCTGTTCAGACCCATAGCAACCCTGTATAAGGTTTCCAAGGAGTGACTGGTGAGCTCGAGCCGTCGACCTTGCTGTTCAAACGGTTTTGCAGTCTGGCGCAAAAAGAGGATAGAGAGAAACACTGTTAACTGATGATGTATGGAGGGGATTATAATCAATGTAAAGAAACAAGTCATATGAATGGTTGAATGTGAAACTGCTGATATGCCCTGTAAACTTTCACTCAATCCACAATAAAAACCTTAAAAAAAAAACCCTTATGGAATAACAATTTCATGATTGTAAGCAATCATGAAAATGGCAATGTTTGGTTCCATTCATGAGGTTGTCATGAGTCGGGGGCCAACTCAATGACGGTTAACAGAAACAGCAACAGATAAAAATATAAAAATAGGAGATTACACAATCACATGGATAAAACAAGCAATTTATATTTTTAGTTTTATATATTTATTCAAACTATGTGTATTTGACTAGGAAAAAGTCTGAAAACATAAGACATGAACAGTAGTTTCCTCTGCTTGTTACATTATAGATGGATTTCATTGTCTCCTTTATGTATTTGTGAGCTTTCTGAAATATGTACGGATTTCCTGTGTAATAACAAAAGTATGTAATGCTATTTCCCATGTAGGTAAAGAAACAAAATGGAAGAACTCTTTCTCCTAATAGGCAAATAAAGGTAGAAAGAAGCAAAAAAAAAAAAGCATTGCTACACAATAATAGAAACTTTTATTTAATAAAAATATCAAAATATGAACCTAAGGTTTCTTGACACATCCTCTATCTAGTTCTACACACTTCTGAAGGTGGCATTCAATCTCTCTAAGGATAAGCCCTGAACTGCAAACCACAAGGTTGGTAGTTCAAATCCATCAAATGCTCCTCAGGAGTAAAAGGAGGCTTTCTGCTCCTGCAATGATTTAAAGCCTCGGAAACCCTATACGGCAATGCTATGGGTCAGAATCAAGTCCATGGCTCCTAATAACAACAACCACCTTTCACTGAAGAAGTCTATGTTCTTTGATTTACACCACATCAAAAAGGCAGTTCTGGCAGAGTGGAAAGACTTAAATTATGTTCCTTTTAATTGGTCCTTAAGTTTGAGGAACTAAAAAAGTCTGAAGGGGCAAGATCAGGGTTATAAGGTGGATGGGGTAAGATTTCCTAATGATATTCTCATAAGATTTCCTAATGATATTCTCATAGGACAGTACTTGCTATGTTTAAAAAATAGCAGGTACATGTGATGGGGAAAAAAATGCTGAGTGTAATTTTCCTCACCAGCGTAGTTTTCAATTTTCTTACAACTTCTTCCTAGTAAGTCCCCATAATTGTCCTGTGTCCTTTGAGAAAATCTACCAGGATTACCCCTGAGAAGGCCCCCAAACCAGTCACTATAATCTCCTGAGCTGAGCTCTCTGCCTAACTGGCCCAGCAATCCTTTCACTGTTTTGATTGGACTTTTAAGACACCCTAAGGGGCTCTGGTAGCGTAGTGGTTATGAATCAGGCTGCGAATCACAAGGTCAGCAGTTTGAAACTACCAGCCGCTCAGCGGGAGAAAGATGAGGCTTTCTGCTCCCGTAAAGATTTACAGCCTTGGAAACCCTGTTCAGGGTCGTTATGGGTCGGAACTGACTTGACACCACTTAACAACAAGGAGACTAAGGAGTCCTGGTGTGGCACTTTGGGTTAATACACTGGGCTGCAAAATAGGTTTTAACCGCAAGATTAGTGGTTCAAGCTCACTAGCTGCTCCTCGGAAACCCTATACAAAGTCGCTATGGGTGGGAACCAACTTGACAACACTTAACAACAACAACGAGACTAAGATAAACATATTACTGAGAGAACTTGTCTGTAGTTATGACATGTTTACGTTTTGTTTGGTATGAACCAGAACCATGCTAACAATACTTTTTGACTAACTGGAAAATAAAATATATTTATATATCAGTATTCAGAAGTGTAAAACTAGAGGAAAGTTAGAGTTTTTCTCTATCCCTTTAAGTAAGAAATTTGTGGCACTGTGGGCTAATGCCCTGGACTGCAAAGTCAGTTCCAACTGCAAGATTGCCAGTTCAAGCTTACCAGCTGCTTCTTGAAAACCCTATACAGGGTCTCTGTGGGTCAGAACCAATTCGACGGCACTTAACACAACAACAATTATTTCCTCAAAATGAGTATGTAAATCACTACTTTTTAAAGAATTTCTATTTATTATCTGTAACAGAAAGGGCATGACATACAGAAAACATCAAGAATGGTAAGCGAAATCATACAAAGATGTGGAAAGTAGCTTAAAGCAAAGGGATATGAATACTTCAAGGAACATTTGTCACCAACCTGGATTATTGATTTGTTTTGGGAGTAAAAACGGAGAAGTGGCAGGAATTCTTTAAAGATTTTTGTTTGATCTTACTCTTTTAAATGAAAAGTCAATTTGAAAAATCCCAATAAAAAGTATATCTTTAAATCCAGAGAGAAGGACAAAGATCATGAATTCAGTTTCTAAATTCCAGTGGAAAACTCTCAAAATATTTATTCAGTTTGAACAACAAAGGCTGTTTTATTAAGTGCTTTTTACTGGTCCTTGTTTCAGTTTTCATTTCCATATGCTTCTGCCACTACAGTAGCTTTGGGCATATTTTAAGGACAGAGGTATAAACACAAAATATAGGTGTCTTGTCCTTGAATCATATCATCTCTGCATATTTTCTATGAAACCCAATCTCTGAGAATCTGCACAGAACAGAGTTCAAACAATAAATCAAAAGGGGCAATTTGCTTTGGACTCACCTTGCTCTGCTCCTCCATATCTGATATTCATTCTCAGCACAAGATCCCTTGATGCTGATTGTTCCTTCTCACAGTTTATTGCATATAATTATAATGGCAGCCCATTTATGTAGTGTTCACTATGTATTAGGCATGGTTCCAAGCATTTTACATATAGTAACTCAGTTTGTTCTCACAGAGATACAGAGATTAAGTAATTGCTCAAGATCACACTGCTAGTAAATAATGAAACTGGAATTCCAACTCTGGACATTTGGCCTTAGAGCCCATGTTCTTAAACATTGTACTATACTGCCTTCCTAGTAGAGTCTCAAAACCCTTTTTGTTTTGTTTTCTGCAAAACTAGAATTACCTTTTTTACTGAGACATAATTCACACACCATAACATTCATTCAAGTACACAATTTTGGTGTGGCTCTGTAGGAAAAGCACTGGATCACCAAGTTGGTTTGAACCATGAGGTCGGAGGTTCAAACTCACCTGCCGCTCCTTTGAAACCCTAAACAGGGTCACTAGGAATCAGAATCAACTCAACAGCATTAAACATCAGCAAGTACACAATTCAGTGGTTTTTCAGTATACTCTCAAAATTGTTCAACTATTTAATTTCAGAATGTTGTCATGACCCCAAAAGAAACTTCAGGCCCATTAGCAGCTAATTCCCATTGCTCCCTCTCCCTGGCCTCTGACAACCTGTCTAATTTACATTTCTAGGGTTTTACCTATTCCGGACATTTCATGTAAATGGAATCATACAATTCCTTGCATCTGACTTCTTTCACTTAGCATAATGCTTTCAAAGTTCATTCACATTATATTATGAATCTGAATTGGTACTTCATTCCTTTTTGTGGCAGGACATAATACATTTTGTTTACTCTTTTATCAGCTGATAAACATTTACATTGTTTCCACTTTTTAATTATTATGAATAATGCTACTCTACACATTCATGTTTGGTAAGGTGGAGGGTCAGAGAAAAAGAGGAAGACCCCCAATGAGATGGATTGGCCAAGTGGCAGCATCAACAGACTCAAGCATGGCAACAGCAGTGACGTTGGCCCAGGATCGGACAGTGTTTCATTCTGCTGTGCATAAGGTCGCTATGAGTCGGTACCAACTCGATGGCACCTAACAACCACCACAACAACACATTCACATACAAATTTTGTGTAGACATATGTGTGTCTTAATTTCTCTTAGATGTATACTTAGGAGAATTGCTAGGCCATATAGGAACTCTGTGTTAAAACTTTTTGAGAAACTTCCAATGGTTTTCAAAGTTTACTGCACCGATTTATACTTTCCCCAGCAATGTATGAGGGTTCCAGTTTCTCCGTATCCTTGTCAATAATATCTGTCTTTTATTATTACAGCCATACTGTTGTTTTTAAGTGCTATTGAAGGACCCTGCTCCTGATCAACAAAATGGCATCACAGCTACACCAAGTGGTAGCTGAATAAAGTCCTGCTTAGGCTTCCTCCCTGAAAGCTTAAGTCTTTTTATACCAAGAGACCCTTCCCCTGGTAGTTTCAGGTTTCAGGAAAATCTCCATAATCCTGCCCATTGGAAGCTCGCCAGAACTGTACTGGGACCACACTGCCTTAAATATCCCAGGTCTGTAAGAAAACAGGTAGGCTCTTGGTCTCTTTTGGTGACATAAGAGTACCTTTTCCCAGGTTTACTCTCAAAAAAAACCCTGCCTGCTGCTGAGGCCAAGACACTCTCCTCCTCCCTTTCTTTCTTGTGCCTTACAGCTGTCAAGGCAGTTCCAACCATTGGTTGGTTGGCTGGTTATGTGCCGTGGAGTCGGTTCCGACTCATAGCGACCCTGTACAGGGTTTCTGAGGCTGTAAATCTTTACGGGAGCAGAAAGCCTCATCTTTTCCCCACAGAACAGCTGGTAGTTTCAAACTGCTGGCCTTAAGGTTCAAAGCCAGATTTGTAACCACTGTGCTACCAGAGCTCCTTAGTTCCAACCATAGCGACCCTGTATAAGGTTTCAAATGAGCAATTAGTGAGTTTGAACCACCAACCTTATGGTTGAAACCAGCCTTGTAGTCCAGTGTCATACTTGTTGTTGTTAAGTGCCATCGAGTCGGTTCCGACCCATAGCGACCCTGTACACGGTTTCCAAAGGTGTAAATCTTTACGGGAGTAGAAAGCCTCATTTTTCCCCCGCGGAGCGGCTGGTAGTTTCGAACCACTGACCTTAACATTCACAGCCCAATTCGTAACTTGGTGTGAAATGGTATCTTAAGGTTTTTGATATGATTTGATGCAAACGGTTTTCCTTTTCATTTCCTCAAATGATAAATGATGTTGAGCATCTTTTCTTGGACTTACTGACCATTTGTATATCTTCTTTGAAGAACTATCTATTCGAATCTTTTGTCCATTTTTAAAATTGGATCATTTATCTTTTTATTGTCTTGAGTTGCAAGAATTCTTTATACGCTCTGGATTGTCTTTTAACCAGTTGCCATTATGTAGCAGAACTATGCTCCATAGGATTTTAAATGGCTGATTTTGGGTGGAAGTAGATTGCCAGAACTTTCTTTCAAGGTGCTGCTTGGTAGACTTGAGCCTCTCTGTTAACCAAGCATGGTAACCATTTGTATCATCCAAGGACTCACACATACTGGATACTAGATCCCTACTGGAGTCCAGGTACAGTGCTGTAGGAAAAGCACTGGACTACTAACTGAAAGGTTTGCAGTTCAATACAACCAGCCATTCCTGGGAAACCCTATATAGGATCACTATGAGTCAGAACCAACTCGATGGCACTTAACAACAATAACAGATACAACATTAGCTATATGATTAGCATATATTTCCTCCCATTATGTAGTCTTTCTTTCCTATTTTGATAGTATCCAGTGAAGCACAAAAGCTTCTAATGTTGATGAGGTCCACTTCATCTATTTTTTTCTTTGTGCTTTTAGTGTGATATTTAAGAAACCATTGCCTAATTCAATGTTATAAAAAAAAAAAACCTTGGTTTTCTTCTCAGAATTTTAGCACTTATCTCTTAAAGTAGGTCTTTGATTCATTTTGAGTTCATTTTTTACAGATGGCATAAGTAGGCGTCCAATTTCTTTCTTTTGCATTTGGATATTCGTTTGTCCCAGGATTGTTAAAAAAACAAAAAAATCAATTGGTCATAGATGTACTGGCTTATTTCTAGACTCTCAATTCTATTTCATTAATAGAATTATCTATCTATCCTTGGAGTCCTGGTGCGTGGCGCTGTGGGTTAATACTGCAGACTGCAAAGCCATTTGAACTGCAAGGTTGGCGGTTCTATGTCATCAGTCACTCCTCAGAAACCCTATACAGGGTCACTATGGGTCGGAACTCACTTGAAGGCACTTAATAACAATGCCTGCACTACATAGTCTTGTTACTACAACTTTGTAGTAAGTTTTGAAATTGATAAATATAAGTCCTCCAACTTTGTACTTTTTCAGATCTATTTTGACTCTTTTGGATTCCTTGTATTTCCATATGAATTTTTAAGATCAGTTTATCCATTTACATTTAAATAAAAGGCAGCTGGTTGTCATAAGGTTTGCATTGAATATGTTGATCAAGGAGCTTAGGTGGCATAGTGAGTTACATGTTGAGCTGCTAACCACAAGTTCAGCAGTTCACATCCACCAACTGTTCTATGGGGGAAAGATGAGGGTTTTTTGCTCCTGTAAAGATTTACAGCCTCAGGATCGGTATAAGTTGGAACTGACTCCATGGCACACAACCACCACCAGACACTATATAAATTGAATTCTATCCTCCCAAAATACTAACCCTATACCTGTGGTTGGAGTCCTGGTGTGATGCTTTAGGATACTCACTGGACTGCCAGCTTCAAGGTTGGCAGTTCAAACCCACCAGCCAATCCTTGGAAACCCTATACAGGGGTCACTATGAATCACTTAACAACATCAACATACCTATGGTGTACTCCCATTTGGGAACAGAGTTTCTTTGTTATATTAATGACGCCATATCACTGTAGGATGGATCTTAAACCTAATCACTTCTGAAAAATAACATGAGCAGATTAGGTTCAGAAGCAGGTAGAAGCATGGTGGTTCTGTAAGATAAGCACTGGACTGCTAATACAAGGTCAGAGGTTTGAGCCCACCAGCTGCTCCTTGGGAGAAAAATGAGGCTTTCTGCTCCTGTATAAGATTTATAGCTTCAGAAACCCTATTGAATGGCACTTATCAACCACAGGTCCAGAAGCAAGCAAACATAAATGGGGGAAAAATCGATGTCAAGTGAAGATTGCCAAGGAACTGAGGAACAGAAGCTGAAAAAGACAAAGATTTTTCCCTCACAGAGCCTTCCTGAGAGCCAGATTTGAGTTCAGACTTCTAGCCTCCTAAACTGTAAGAAACTACATTTCTGCTCATTAAAGCCACCTATTTGTGGTATTTCTGTTATAGCTTCACCAAGAAACTAAGACTGTCACCTTAAAAATATTCAGTCTTCCAGTGTGTGAATCTGAGATGCCTTTCCATTTGTTTACATCTTAGGAATTTCTTTCAGTGATGTTCTGTATTTTTCAGTTTTAGAGTTCCGTAGCTTTAAGGAAATTCGTGGATGATTTGGCAAGACCACAGAACGTTCTGTTTTTGAGAGAAACTGTACCAGGACAAGCTAGATGCTACATGCCTCCTAAAGTTGCCCAACCATGCTATCTAGACTGAGTCCCATGGACCAATATAAAGCCCTGACTGCCCCTTCTAGTCCATGAATACGTACACAGAATACTGGGCAAAGCATTCTGTTACCCTCTTGGTGTCAGAAACCAGTTCTTTTTTTGGCAGCTCTGAGAGTCCTTGCATGATCTAAACTTCTCAAGTTGCCATTAGGAGGTACTCCTCAATTTCTATCAGCATAAATGCTCCTATTTATCCAACCTTTTACAGAGAACACTACCCAATGGGCACCCAACATATATTTATTTAATTGAGAGTTATGGAAAGTCTAAGGGTTCAGCCCTTAATTACACTGCTAAACCCATAATTCAGGTAGAAAGATGTGAGGAAGTTTCACCTAGCACAAACAGTTCTGTCCCAGGGTTCAATAAACTTCTTGTGAACATTTATTTTACACACTATCTGAATATCTATAAACTCGCAGCCTGTCATGGATTATGGTCTTGCTGATACCATCAGATCTTTACGGCCCATCTGTTTGTAGATAACCTAAGCTCATATTTCATTTTCAAGTAGGCCTGCCTCTACTTCCAGTCAATGTTAACTCAGTGAATTCAAAATAATCCATTTTTAATTTTATCGCAAGAAAGGTTGGTTCAGGAATATGAATGTAGCAGCGGTGAAAAGGGAGTATGTAGATAATAGAATTCAATTTGTTTTAGCTGTACCTCTCATCATCCCAATCCTGAAAAATTGGAATATTCTTCAAAATTATTTTAATTCTATAATAGGAAATCCTTTCAGAATAATTCATAACTGTTTTACCAATATTATAGTAGAGGTGAAATTAAGGTCTCAGTAAAAGTTGACCTGCTTGTTGTTGATGCTGTCGAGTCGATACTGACTCATAGTGAGGCTACATATAACAGAACAAAATACTACCCTGTCCTGCACCATCCTCCCATTTGTAGTTAAGTTTCAGCCCATTGCTGTTGCCACTGTGCCAGTCCATCTCATTGGGTTTTTCTTCTTTTTTTGTTGATTTCCACTTTACAATGGCGCTGTGGGTTAATACATTGGACTGCAAAGTCAGTTTGAACCACAAGTTCAGTGGTTCAAGCTCACCAGCTGCTCCTTGGAAACCCTATTATATAGGGTCACTATGGGTTGAAACCAACTTGATGGCACTTAACAACAGCAACCACTTTACAAAGCCAGATGTCATTCTCCAGGGACTGGTCCCTCCTGAGAATGTGTCCAAAGTATGAGAGACAACATCTCACCATCCTCTGGCTATTCTTCTTCCAACACACATTTGTATGTCCTTAGAGTAATCCATGGAGTCCTGGTGTGGCACTCTGGGTTAATGCGCCAGACTGCAAAGACTTTGGGACTGCAAGGTCAGCAGTTGAAGCTCACCAGCTGCTTCTCAGAAACACTATATAGAGTTGCTATAGGTCGGAATCAACTTGATGGCACTTAACAACAAGGACAATCCATGGTACTTTTAATATTCTTCTCCAACACAATAATTCAAATGCATCAATTCTTCTACTGTCTTCCTTACTCATTGTTCAACTTTCATATGCATATAAGGCTACTGAAAATACTATGGCTTGGGTCAGGGGTACCTTAGTCCTCTTATATACTTTAAAGAGGTCTTGTGTAGCAGATCTGCCTAATGCAATTGTTGTTGTTGTTAATTAAGTGCCTTCAAGTCAGTTCCGACCCATAGAGACCCTGTACAGGGTTTCCGAGGCTGTAAATCTTTATGGGAACAGAAAGCCTCATCTTTCTCCAGTGGAACGGCTGGTAGTTTCGAACTGCTGGCCTTAAGGTTCGCAGCCCTATTCGTAACCACTACGCTACCAGAGCTCCTGCAATAGGTCACTTGATTTCATGACTGCTGTTCCAAGAGTGTTGATAGTGGATCCAAGTAAAATGAAGTCTTTGACAACTTTTATCTTTTTCCATTTAGTATGATGTTATTTATTGGCCCAGAGGTGAGGATTTTGGTTTTCTTTACATTGAGGTGCAACACATATTTTTAGTCTTTGATCTTCATCAGTAAGTATTTTAACTCCTCCTAGATTTCAGTTAGCAAGATTATATCATCTGCTGCAGGTTGTTAATGAGTCTTCCTCTAATCCTGATGCCACATTCTTCTACATCAGCTTCATGAATTATATGTTTGGTGTACAGATTGAATAAATAAAATTAAAGAATACAACCCAGGTATACACTTTTCCTGATTTTACAACATTCTCTGCCCCCACATTCTGTTGGAACAATTGCCTCTTGGCCTATGTACAGGTTCTTCTCGAGCACAATTAAGTGTTTTAGATACTCATTGTTCGAAATGTTGTCTATAGCTTGTTATAGTCCATAAGGTTAAAAGTCTTTGCATAATCAATAAAGTACAGGTAAACATCTTTCTGGTATTCTTTGATTGCAGAAATGATATCCCTTGTTCCATGTCCTCATCTGAATCAGACTTGAACCTCTGCCAGATAGCTGTCAATGTACCATTGCAGTAATTTTTAAATTATCTTTAGCAAAATTTTACTTCCATGGGATATTAATAATATTGTCTAGTTATTCGTGCATTCTGTTGGGTCACCTCTCTTTGGAATGGGCACAAATATGGATTTCTTGCAATCAGTTGGCCAGGTAGCTGTCTTCCAAATTTCTTGTCAGAGATGAATTTGTTAAAAAATTCTATTTGTATTCCATAAATTCCCAGGGTTTTGTTCTTTACCAGTACCTTCAGTGTACTTTGGACTTCTTCCTTCAGTATAAATGACTCTTGCTTATATGCTATCTTGAAATGGTTGAACATCAACCATTTCTTTTTGGTACGACTCTGACTGCATTTCTTCTGTCTTCTTTTGGTGCTTTCTGCATCATTCAATATTTTTTCCATAGAACCCTTAGAAACCAATCGAGGTTTGAGATTTTATTCTTCAGTTCTTTTAGCTTGAGAAATGCTGAGCATGTTCTTCCCTTTTGGTTTCGTAACTCAGATCTTTGCACATTTCATTATAATACTAGACTTTGTCTTCTTTTTTTTTTTT
>NW_006409006.1:175270-176865 GCF_000296735.1 Chrysochloris asiatica | reverse complement strand
AGTTATAGGCAGAAGACGGGCTTACAAGCTTTCCATGTTGATATTTCTGGCTATTCCTTTCTCTCCCCCTCCAGTGTCTGACTTGACTTTGTCTTCTGGAGTTGCCCTTTGAGATTTTCTGTTCAGGTTTTTTACTTCCACATTTTTTACATTTGTTTTAGCATCTCCACACTGGAGAGCCAGTTTTAGAGTCTCTTCCGACATCCATTTCTGTTTTTTCCTTGTCTTCTTAATGACCTACCTTTTGCTTTCTTCCTGTATGATGTTCTTGATGTCATCCCACAACTCTTCTGGTCTTCAGTTATTAGTGAGCTCTGGTAGCGTAGTGGTTATGAATCGGGCTGCGAACCTTAAGGTCAGTAGTTCGAAACTACCAGCTGCTCCGCGGGAGAAAGATGAGGCTTTCTATTCCCATAAAGATTTACACCCTCGGAAACCCTGTACAGGGTCGCTATGGGTCGGAACCAACTCGACGGCACTTAACAACAACATCAAGTCTATTTTTGAAATGTTCAAGAGTTATGTTCAAGGTCATATTTTAGCTCTTGTGGACTTGATTCAATTTTCTTCAATTTTAGCCTGAACTTGTGCAGGAGCAATTAATGGTCTCTTCCACAGACAGCTCCTAGCCTTATTTGGCTGATGCTATGGAGCTTTCGCACCATCTCTTCCAATAGGTGTAGTCAATGGGATTTCTGTGTATTCCATCTGGTGAGGTCCATGTGTATAGTCATCTTTCATGTTATTTACAAAGGCATTTGCAATGGATAAGTCATTGGTCTTGCAAAATTCTAACATGCAATCTCCAGCATTGTTTCTATCACCAAGGCCATATTTTCCAACTACTAATCCTTCCTCTTTGTTTCCAATCTTTGTATTCTAATTGCCAGTAATTATCAATTCATCTTGCTGGCATATTTGATCAATTTGAGACTGAAGAAATTGATAGAATTCTTCAAATTCATCATCACTGGTTTTAGTGGTTGGTGAGTACATTTGACTACAAGGGGCATTAAGTGGAAGGCATATGGACGTCATCCTATCGCAGACAGCAGTGTGTTTCAAAATAGATCTTGAAATGCTCTTTCAGATGATGAATGTGATGCCATTCCTCTTGAATTTGTCATTCCTGGTATAGGAAAGCATATTATTGTCAGATACAAAATGGCCAATACTAGTTCCTTTCAGTTCACTAGATGAGTCCTGGTGTGGTGCTGTAGGATAAGCACTTGAAACTGAGGTACCTTTCAAGAGGTAATTAGTACCACAAGGTTGGCGGTTCAAACTCACCAGCCACTCCTAAGAATCTCTATACAGTGTTGCTATGAGTCGGAACCAACTCAACGGCACTTAACAACAACAACGCCTAGGATAATGATATTTACTTTTTTAAAGTGTTGAAGAGCAAAGATGTCAGCTTGAAGACTAAGGTGCGCCTGAGCCAAACCATGGTATTTTTAATAACCTCATATACATGTGAAAGCTGGACAGTGAATGAGGAAGACCATAGAAGAATTGATGCTTTTGAGTTATGGTGTTGGAGGAGGATATTGAAAGTGCCATGGGCTTCCAAAAGAACCAACAGATCTGTGTTG
>NW_006409006.1:155703-174895 GCF_000296735.1 Chrysochloris asiatica | reverse complement strand
CTGATTAATAACGGATGTTTACAACTGTTTCTCCTCATTTTGACTTACGCCCCATCAGCAAATAAAGGTCCCAGAAGCTTGACTCTATTCATGCCAACCTGGTCAACTCTATTTTGTGAAGGCAGATCTTCTCAGTCATATTTTGAGTGCCTTCTAACATTAGGGGATCATCTTCTGACATTGTATCTGACAGTAGTCTGGTGCTATTCATCATGTTTCAATATTCTGGTACTATCTGACAATGAATGTTCCACTGCTACTCATAAGATATTCAGTGGCTGACCATTCAGAAGTAGTCTGCCTCTCCTTCTTGCTATTTCGTCTTAGTCTGGGTGCTCAGTTGAAACCTCTCCACCAAAGTGTGCCCTGTTGTTGTTTGTTGATGTTAGGTGCAGTGGAGTTGGTACTCATAACAAGCTTATGCACAACAAATCAAAATACTACCCGGTCCTGCACCATGCTCACAATCACGGTTACTCTTGAGCCCACTGTTGCTGTCTCTGTGCCATTCCATCTTATAGGAGGTCTTCCTCTTTGCCACAGACCCTCCACTTTACCAAGCATGGTGTCCTTTTCCAGGGACTGGTCCCTCCTGGTAATAAGTCAGAAGTACGAGAGGTGAAGTCTCACCATCCAGGCTTCTAAGGACCGTTCTGGCTGTACTTCTTCCAACACAGATTGGTTTGTTCTTCTGGAAGTCCATGGTACTTTTAAAATACTTTTCCAACACTATAACTCAAACACATCAGTTCTTCTATGGTCTTCCTTATTCATTGCTATTTAAAATACTGTGGCATCATTTCCAACATCACAGCAACACAAAAGCCACTACAGAACAACAAACTAAAACATGCAGGTTGAAAAACTTACCTTACACTTACCTAAGATCAAAAAGTAAATCAACCATCAAGAGAGAAGAGCACAAGTGGAACACAGGGCCTTATCAAAAGAAGCAGTGATACCAGAGATGGAGGCAGAGATGGGGACATGGAGAGAGGGAGTAGCTGAGGACTCTAGATTATGGAAAGAGAAAGACAGAGCTGGCAGCCAGGAGGCAGACTTGTAGAGTATGGCCTTTAGTGGTATAAATTATTATATATGCCTAAATGTTTAAAGAAAAAAAAAAAAAAAGGAACTAAAATGAATAGGGAAAAATACTGTTAACTGATGGTACATGGAGGGGATTATAATCAGTGTAATGAAACAAAGTATATGATTTGTTGAATGTAAAACTGATGATCTGCCCTGTAAACTTTCTCAATTCACAATAAAAACTTAAAAAAAAAAAAAAAGTAAATCAGACCTGAAATTTCCTGATCATATATTTATTATTAGATCATACTTAAAAATGGATAAAGAAAAGATAGAATAAGAAGTAAAATCAAGGTCTTGAGGGGCTATGGGATCTTCTCATACTTCAAAGATTCAAACATATCAGGCTCAACTCTGAGAGTCATTCAATTCCTACACTTTAATTGTAGTAACAGCCCTACCCCCACCCTATGCTACTGGCATCATAACTTCCCTGCTTAAAAACAAACAAACAAAGTCTACAACCCTACTTATTCTTTCTTATGCTCCCTTATAAGCACACAATGCCGTGTAGCACATGCGCCACAAATATCACAGAGCTCTCAACATGTAGAACCAGGAGAACCTTTGTAAACAACTACAAACAAACAAACAACAACAAAACAACCTCCATGATTTGCAGATAAGAAAACTGAGGTACCTTTTAAGAGTTAATTAGCACTTAAGCTGAGGCAAACATAGTATGCTTTTCATCTCAGTGTGGTGTTCTTTCCATTACAATTCCCCACCTCTCTTAAGCCTGAATGAATATTTAGTCTCTTTTTACTCAATTAGATTTTATAGGATAAGAAGGAAGGGAAAGAGTGAGGTTCTTATGGTAGGGGAAGTAAGATTCCCATCTTCCAATATATAAATATTACAGAGACTCTTTATTAAGTCTTACATTGTTGTTGTGTTGTTGTTAGGTGCCATCGAGTCCGTGCCAACTCACAGCAACCTTATGCACAGCAGCACAAAACACTGCCCGATAATGGGCCAACCTCATTACTGTTGCCATGCTTGAGTCCATCAATGCTGCCACTTGGCCAATCCATCTCATTGGGGGTCTTCCTCTTTTTCTCTGACCCTCCACCTTCTTACAAAATGGCTCTATTACATTACACATGAATAAAAACAAGACAAAATGAATACAGATCATCTATAGGAGGGAAATCATTAGCAGGATGCCAGGACGAAAATCTCCATGCAGTAACCTTTTCATAGGGTGGCGCAACAAGGAATCTCCTTCCACAACCACAATTGAAGGCCAGAATGTATCATATATGCATGTGGGTCTAAGAAAGCAGGGATGGGAATATTGTAATTAGGGAAGCTTACAGACTCTGTCTCTGAAGTTTATGGGCTTGACGTCACAACCAGGAGACTAGCAGCCATTAAGGGTCCAGGAAAGTTCATTCAGGAGAGTTTCTGTTCTTGAGCTGGCTGGAGGAAGTGGCCCCAAATTTACTTTGAAATACATCTGCTTCTGACTTTGGCAGTTCTGCCATGAGAAGTGTATGAGGCACCTGAAACTTCAACCTAGGCTCAGTATAGAACTAAGCTTGGCCTGGTGGGATTCATCCACAGGCAAAAAGTCTTCAGATTTCAAACTCTAGGCATCCTTAAAATGTATAATGCACATATACTTTCATAATTTTTTTCTGCTTGCCAGATTTGGGGGCTGTACATGTGTCTGGAATACTCTCTGCCCATACAAGAAACTGAAAATCTCTCTCCATACAAGCCCATTGCTGAAGGCTGAAAACTGTAAAACCAGTAAAGTTTTCATTGCGGGCTCTGAAATGAATACAACTATTCTGTTCCTTTCTTCCTCCTCCACCAAACTCATTCTGACTCATACCAAGAAATCAGCCTAAAGAACACTAGACACCAGGCACTGAGTGAGATCTATGAGGAAGGACCACAGAGCTAGGAGAAGGACAGTCATATGACTTCAAGCCAAATTGTCTGTGTTTGTGACCTCAGGCTGTAAGTTTGATAAACACAAGGTGGTCAAGACAGAATTTCAACATTTCTTAGCTCCATCTCCTCCTTGAACCATCAATCAGACCTGCCTTTTCTACTTACTACTACTCAGATTAACAAGTTTTTGCTTGCTGCTAACTGGCCAGACACAGAAGATACACAGATGGTAAGTAACATCTGAAAAATGCACAATATTATATCATTGGGGAATTGCAAATTTATACAAAATGTTGTTGTTGTTAAGTGCTGTCAAGTTGGTTCCAACTCATAATGACCCTGCATAGAGTTTTCAAGGAGCAGCTGGTGAGCTTGAACCATTGACCTTGTGCTTCAAACCAACCTTGCATCCCAGCGCATTGGCTCACAGCGCCACACCAGGACTATGAGATACTCCTATACAACAATTGCTATTGTGTTGTTGGTAAGTGCCACTAAGTTGGTTCCAATTTATAGCAACCCTGTAAAGAGTCTCTGAGGATCGGCTGGTGGAACCACTAACCTTGTAGTCCAATACTTATCTTATAGTGCGGCAACTACTGTTGTTGTTGTTAAGTGTCATTGAGTCAATTATGACTCATGGCAACCCTGCATAGGGTTTCTGAGGAGCAGCTGGTGGGTTTGAACTGCTGACACAATTATTAGAATGGCTAAAATCTAAAACACTGACATCAAATACTGGAGAGTGTGTGGGGCAACAGTAATTCTCATTTATTGTTGGTGGCAATGTTAAATGGTATGGTGGTGGTTGCTATGTGACGTGGAGTCAGTTCCGACTCATAGCGGCCCTGTATAGGGTTTCCGAGGCTGTAAATCTTTATGGGAGCACCTCATCTTTCTCCCATGGAACAGCTGGTAGTTTCGAACTGCTGACCTTGTGGTTTGCAGCCCAATTCATAACTACTACGCTACCACAGCTCCTTATAGCCACTTTAAAAGATAGTCTGGCTGTTTCTTACAAAGCTAAATACAGTTTTACCATGGGAGACAGTTTCTCCTAGGTGTTTACTCAAATGAGTTAAAAACTTAGGCCCGCACAAAAACCTATACACTTTTTTTTTTTAATAGTGGCTTCATTCATAATTGCTAAAACTTGTTGTTACTTTTCGGCGCCATTGAGTTGACTCCAACTCACAGCAACCCTAGACACAACAGAAGAAAACACTGCGTGGCCTTGAGCCAGACTCCCAGTTGTTACGCTTGGGCTCATTGCTGCAGTCACTGTGCCAATCCATCTCATTGAGGGTCTTCCTCTTCTTCACTGACCCTCCACTTTACCAAGCATGATGTCCTTCTCCAGGGATTGAAATCTCCTGATCACATGTCTGAAGCATGAGAGATGAAGTCTCATCATCCTAGCTTCTAAGGAACATTCTGGCTGTACTTCTTCCAACACCTCTTTGTTTGTTCTGATAATCCATGGTATTTCAGTATTCTCCAACATCATAGTTCAAACATGTCAATTCTTCTACAGTCTGCCTCATTCATTGTCAAACTTTCACAAGCACATGAGGCTATTGAAAATACCATGGCTTGGGCCAGGCTCACCTTAATCCTCAAACTTTGCTCTTCAACACTTTAAAGAAGTTTTGTACAGCAGAATTGCCTAATGCAATACATGGTTTGATTTCTTGACAGCTGCTTCCTTGAGTGTTGATTGTGGATCCAAGCAAAATGAAGTCTGACAACTTCACTTTTTTCTACATTTATCATGATAATATTTATTGATCCAGTTGTAAAGACTTTTGTTTTCTTTACAGTGAGTGGCAATCTCTAGAGAAATCTGTAGTCTTTGATCTTCATCAGTCAGTATTTTAAGTCCTTTTTACTTCCAGGAAACAAGCTTGTGTCATCTGTATATCACAGGTTGTTAATGCGTATTTTTCAAATTCTGATGCCATTTGAAAACAATCAAAATGCCCTTCAATAGATGAATGAGTGAACAAACAGTGGTAAATCCATACAATGGAATATTATTCAGTGATGTAAAGAGCTCTGGTAGCGTAGTGGTTACGAATCGGGCTGCGAACCTTAAGGTCAGCGGTTCGAAACTACCAGCTGCTCCGCGGGAGAAAGATGAGGCTTTCTACTCCCGTAAAGATTTACACCCTCGGAAACCCTATACAGGGTCGCTATGGGTCGGAACCGACTTGATGGCACATAACAACAACAAAGAAATAGCTACCAAGACACAACAACACACAAATAGGAGAAACCTTAAATTCATACTGCCACATGAAACAAAAACCCATCTTAAAAGACTATATTTGTGATTACAACTATATGACATTCTAGGGGGTTATGGGAGACTAGAGAGGGAGACAGTAAAACAATCAGTGGTTGTGATGCAGAAAACTGGGAAAGGGGCAGGAATGAACAGGTGAAGCACGAGGGATTTTTAGGGAAGTGAAACTATTCTGTCTGATACTGTCATTGTTGCTACATGACTTTATGCCGTTGCCAAAGCCCTGAGGACTCTACATCATAAAGAACGAACTCTAATGGACTACACAAGTATACTTTAGTTAATAATGGTGACGTTGGTGGTAGTGTGCTGCTGAATTGGTTCAGATTCAGAGCGACCCTGTAAGAATTTCTGAGGCTGTAAATCCTTGTAGGAGCAGGAAAGAAGATTCTAACTTTTGATCTTTCAGTTAGCAGCCTAATCCATAACCCATTATGCTACCAGGGGGGGCCTTTAGCTAATAATATCAATACTGATTCATTAACTGTAACAAATATATCACTAAAGCAACATGCTAATATTAACAGGAACAGTATCCAGGAACTCTATTTCCTGCTTATTTTTTCTGTTAAGTGCAAAACTGCTCTGAAAATGTACGTCTATTAGCTAAAAAAAAATTTAAAGTGAAGACATCTTTTTGAAACCTGGAAGAATACCCAGTTTATCTTTGGTTTTCTAAGGAAAAAAGAAAACCAGTAAGGACTACTAAGGTAAGTACCTTGTTGTTTGCTCACAAAGAGATTGCTGGAGTTTAAAACAAAGTTCAGTTCCCTAGACTCAGTTAGAACTAGTTCCACTCCACATGATGCTGAATAATTGGCTGATTTTCCTCTGGTCTATTCTTTTCTTTCTACTGCCATTTTCCCCCAATTAAAAACAACAACAACAACACAAAAACTGCCAAAGACATGCTATGTTAATACATAGCATTTAATAACCAAACTACATATTCAGTATTTATTAATTTGCCTATTATTACTTACTTCTTCTAACCAGATAGTAATTTCCTTGAAAGCATAAAATACCTCCTTTATGTCCCTATGTATTGCAAATGGTTAACTCGTTTGGCATCTAACTGAAAGGTTGTAAGTTTGAGTCCAACCAGAGTTATCTCAGAAAAAAAGGGGAAATCAGCCATTGGAAACCCGAAGGGACACAGTTGTACTATGACACACATGGGATCACCATGAGCCTCAGTCAACTTGATGGCAACTTTAAAAAAAATGTTTTTAATCTTCTTCATGTCCACAAGTAGACACAGAGCAGTAGACACCTGTAAAATCAGGAAGCATGTTGGGGACCTAGAGATCAGCTAAACCTTGGCTAGTGGGGAAGAAGAAAAATGAGATAGCAGAGTTAGAAGAAAAAGCACAAAATCTTTCTGAAAACAAGAATTTAGGGACTTATCTGTTTTGTTCACTATTGTACCCCTAGAGCCTAGAACTATGCCTGGCATATATCAGGATTCATACATATGCTTGAGTAAATAACAAAATCCACTTATAACAATAACATTGGATCGTAAGTAAATTATTATAGGCAAATTGCTGTTGTTGTTGTTAAATGCCGTTAAGTCAGTTCCAACTCATAGAGAGAGACCCTGTATAGGGTTTCCAAGGAGTGGTTGGTAAGCTTGAACCACCTACCTTCTGGTTCAAACAGACTTTGCAGTCCAGTGCATTAACATACATGCCACACTAGGAAAATAATGTACACAAATTAAGGACAAAGCTCAATTAATTTGTATAGTTTATTTTCTATACATCTTAATACTCAATGCCACCAGTATTAAGGGAATACTTTTGGTTTGGCACTGTAGGTTCAGCACTGCAGTGCGAACCACAAGGTCACCAGTTCAAACCCACTAGCTGTTCCTCTGAAATCCTATATAGGGTTGCTGTGTCATAACTGACTGGACAACACTTAACAACAAAAACATACTCTTAGAATTATACAAAATTAAAACGTGATTAAAGATGAAAATTAAAGATTAAAATCTATAATGCTAAGAGTATTAAGGGGGATACATTGTCTATGTTGTTGTTGTTATGTGCCATCGAGTCGGTTCTGACCCATAGCAACCCTGTATAGGGTTTCCAAGGAGTGACTGGTGAGCTTGAACCGCCGACCTGGCAGTTCAAATGGCTTTGCAGTCTGTCACATGAACCCACAGCGCCACACCAGGACTCCATACCACTGCTAAAACTCTCTCTAATACAGGGTAGTCAGTGTTCCATACAGGAAACCTGGTTTAATACCTGACCAGTGTATCTTATACATAGCTACCACCTGTCCCTGTCTATCAGAATAGATTTGCATGATGCTATGATATCAAACAGTTTTCTGTAGATGTACTAGGAAGAAAGTCTTGGAGATCTACTTATGAAAAGGAGCTAAAGAAAATTCTACAGACCACAATGGTCTGAAAAGTAACCAATTATGGGGATGGAGCAGGACCAGGTATCCATTGAGGCCAACTCCACAGCGCAAAAAACAACAACAATAACAATCACGGAAACACAGATGCTCACTGGGAAAACATTTTTAGCTGTATCATCAGGCAAGATGACCTTTTTCTCCACAAAAGGGACATAAAGTTATTGATAAAGCAGACAAAAAAGCCATTGATCCCCTCAGTTTTTAAAGAATGTTCACATATATTATTTCAGTTACATGTCACATCAATCCTGTAAAGTAATGTCACCTTTATTTTTGCTGTGCAGGTGAGGAAGATGAAACTGAGAAGAACAGAGTGGAAAGCCACACGGACTAAAGACTGTGTAGTCTTGTGGTCGGACAGGGTAACCCATTTCCCCTGGCATTGCTTCTACCTGTTCTCTCCTTGAATCTCTCTGGGAATAATGGAAACCACTCTTCATAGGTTAGCTTCCTGCTCCTCCCTTGTCAAACTGCATAGATGTATAAAACCTCAAGATGCTTGTTCCAAAGGTTAATTCACCTGGTGGTGAATACTATTTGTTCACACAAAATAGGAAGAGCTGATCACAACTGATCCACTCTCCGCCTCCTTCCTGATTTTCCTCTGCAGCTTCCATGTATAGCGCTAGCTCCATCACTGCTACCCCCCCTTAGACCCGTCATACCCGCAAACTCCGTGTTCTCTGTGGTGTCCCTCCTCCAGTTACTCTGGTTTCAGATGGAACTGGCCCGGCCGAGGGGGAAAAAAAAAAAAAAAAATCAATGGCCGATTTGGGCAGAGCAAGGTGTGCCAGCCTCAAGGAAATGTATTTTAGTCCCGCCTCCCACTGTGGGGTGTGGCTGCAGCAAAGGATGGAGTTTGGGCGGGCTCCCCGCAAAGGGAAGCCTGCGTGCCCTGGGGTTTCCGGGACTCATTGCACTAGCCAACGGGAAACCTTCGCTGAAACTATAAAAGCTGGATTTAGGACTGATCTAGATAGGGATTTCCTACACTAGAAAGGAGACACTAGGCCAGGTGAAAATGGACAGCCGAAATAAAAGGCAACAGCGCCACCTAATGCCCCACTCCATTCACTGGCGCTTAAAACAGGATCTACACTCCATGGATGCCTTTGCTGGTTGCACAAATGTTGCTGCAAGGGGAACCTAGAGGAACAAATGGAAAAACCAAAAAAACAAAAAACCCTAGGAATAGTTAGTCATCTATTCTGTTTTTTAAATAACTATTTTCTGATTGTCGCTTCTGGGGACATAGTAGTAAATATGGTAGTTAAATCATGTGGAATTTAAAATGATAAAGAAACACTCAAGAAAAGACAGCTGGAAGAATTCAAACTAGATATTTAACACCTGTGCAAATTTCATTAAAGAATTATAGGCCATAGATTACTTGAAAGTTTATTCGGCATTGATAGCATACTACGCAGAAACTGGAGTTCAGAATATTAAAAGAATTTGGGTGAATGTGGAATATTTAGAGACTGGGGTACTTCAGTTCTCTAGATCATCCTGCATTGAAATACTGATTTCCTTCAGAGCTCTACGGAGTGAAGTTTGCTTTTGTTTGATTGATTTTATGCAGTCTAGTGTCATGACTGATGAATAAAAGCCCAAGGAATTTAACGGAGCTTTATATTATTTAATCGGAAGTGCGGTGGCTCCACAAGAGAAGCACTGGGCTGAGAATGTCAAGGTCCACGGTTTGGGCCTGACAGCCGCTATGGGAAAGAAATACCGGAAACCGTGTACACCCTATGACAGGTTCGCTATGAGTCAGAATCAACTCGACAGCACTACCAACGACCTTTGGATGCACCATAATCTCCTTAACGGAAGTCTGTGACTTGCTCATTTGTTAAATTCCTAGAAGAATTTCATTATCTTTCAATTTCATGATCTTTTGAAGCCCCTTCATACACAGCATTTTGCTTTAAAAACTAGTTAATGGTAAGGAAGCATTATATTGATAGAAAGTTTAATCTTCAGGACCTGGTCATTTTAAAAAGCAAAATACAGTAAAATGGGGAGGTAAAAAGTTACTCTCCCATTTTACTGAACAATTCAAATAACTTTTTTTTTTTTTTTTTGCTAGGGGAAACACTGGAAATAGTGTGTCCAGACATAAAAACAAACACCTGAGTAGCTGCTGATAGGTAGCGTCCCAGTTGTTAGTTGTTAGGAATGCGGGACCCCCCACCCCCATTCCAAGTTAAACCGCAGATATCAGTAAAAGGTATATATGTATGCCTTGTTGTTGTTAAGTGCTGTGGAGTCGGTTCTGACCCATAGTGACCCTGTATAGGGTTTCCCAGGAGCAGCTGGTGAACTTGAAAAGAAAACCTTGCGGTTCAAATCGACTTTGCAGTCTAGTGCATTAACCCACAGCGCCACACCAGGACTCTGTCCCACACATAAACTCATGAATAAGGTGGCTAGCTATCTGTCATTTCTCTTTTCTCCACATGTTTACTCCCTTATAATTTCAGTAATTCTGTCTCAAATCTCTGGCTCTCTTTTACTCAACTTTAGGGGTGCTTCAGTCCTAGCACCATGGCCACAAGGTTATTTCTGCCTGCCTAGTTGAAATCTGGAGTCCTGGTGTGTCCCTGGGTTAGTGTGCTGGACTGCAAAGTCGGTTTGAATTGCAAGGTCTGTGGTTCAAGCTCACCAGCTGCTCCCAAGAAACCCTATACAGAGTCGCTATGGTTCAGAACTGACTTGATGGCATTTAACAACAACAAAGTTGAAGTCAATATGATGGCAATAGGTTTTTAGTTTATTAATTTCATGCATGTTGATTGACTGGCTATCATCTATTCTGCCCATGTTAAGAATTAAATAAAAGGAGTCCCACTAAAATATTCAGAGATTCTCTTCTTTCTCCGGTTTATTCCACATGAATCTTAACTACCAATGATGTGCCATGGAGTAAGTGACCCTGCAGAAGGTTTCTGAAGCTGTAAATCTTTATGGGAGCCAAAAGCCTCATTTTTCTCCCACTGAATGGCTGGTGGTTTCGAACTGCTGACCCTGAGGTTAGTACCCTGACTGTAAAACGCTATGCAAGCACAGATCCTGCTCTCCTCTAAACTCTGTAACAATGCCCTCCATTCATATGTTACTTAGTGTATTCTTCTATGTAATTCTATAATTGTGATGATGAATTCCAGCTTGACGTCTGATGTGGTGAGTCCTGGTATCTATTTTCATGATGCATAGAGGCTCCCTTGGGAAATTATTCATTATAAGGAACAAGAGAGCAGGAATATGAAGTCTTTGCACAAAAACTTAGTTTGGGTTTCGGCCTCTTAATATCCTTTGGCTGAGGGTTCATGATTTATAACTGAGTCCTAGAGAGAGGGGACTGCAAATAAAACGAGTAATTTCACTAAAAACTGTACTAAATCTCAGCTACCCAAGTAAGTATTGCTTTAGAAGTGTTTCAAAGGAATTGAACACAAAAGTGAGGCAGGTGGTTTCTTTCAATTTTATCTGAAAACATGGCCCACCTTCACCACAGGAGGGCAGCAAAGACCAGGAGTGGAAGACTTGGACTGACAGAGGAACAAGGCAACAGTAATGGAAGCTATAGAGTAGCTTTAGTCTCTACAGTCCTACCTGACAACCCAGTGGGCATTCTCACCCATCCAGAGAAAAGTAGATACTGCCGGAGAGAACTTAAATCAGAGTAAGAAATGGGGAACTCTATGTAGTCTCTGGGAATTGAGTTGATGAACATTTTATAAGGTTCCTTACTGCCTTGAGGACTCCTGGGATAGTTGGGGAAGGAATCTTTTAAGAAAACTCAACCAAACAAGCAAGTTCCTCACCCAGAAGACATCAAGCCAAGTGGTCGGGTCCCCTCAGGGCAAACCCCCTTCCAACACTAAGATTCAAGGGGAATACACGAGCAGGCATGTGGTCTGACTGGTGACCACGTTGGTCACCGATAAGGGGAAGTGAGGGAAAAACAGCAATGAAACTGTGAGCTAAGTCCTACCATGTTCAATTGACTCCTGTGAACCTTGTCGGCCAGCAGTGTGGCAACACCTGGGGACTCCTGGGTCCAGAGTCAGTGACATAGCCACAGAGAACTAGAGTGGAGAGTGAAGCATCCAGCTGATAACAGAAGAAGGCATATGCATAAGAACACCCACACTTGCAGATAATACCCACTTTACCTGGCTTCAATGACTGGATGATCAGAGCTCAACTAGAAGAAGAAAGAAGAGGAAAAAAAGAGTAAGCTGATACAATTTGATGAACTTGACCTACACTTATGGATGCAGTAGCTCAAAACAGGAAACAAATCTTTACAGCGAGTATCATTCCCACCCCCTCGGTACACAGGGTAGACCAGGATGGGCAACTTGGACATTGGCTACCCCAAATGGGGGGGGGGGCCCACAAAGGCAAGAAGTGACTGGCTTACAAGCTTTCAAGAGGGAGCTTAGATCCAGAGGGTGTGAAGGAAGGTAGAATCTCTACTGAGTAGTATCCAATCTGTCTGGGGAGGCTGAGCTGATGAAAGGAGATGGGAAAGGACTCTTGTGGTGCAATAGTGAAAAATTGCTATCAGGACTATGAGGGTCAGAAATGTAAAGGTAGACATTTTGTAGCAAAAGGAGGGGAGTGGTTGACTTTGCAATCCAGGAGCAGAGGTCCTGGGGGACCATAAAAGGAGAAGAGAGGATTGCGGGACCCTACCCAGAGAAACAGTGATACCAGAGATGGAGGCAGAGACAATGACGTGAAGAGATGGAGTGGCTGGGGACTCTAGACCCAGAGAGGGAGAGGGGCTGTGTGCTGATGACCAGGGGGCATGGAGGGTATTGTAATCATGGCAATGAAATGATATACGATGGGATGAATGTAAAGCTAATGTTACACCCATGTAAACTCACATAATTCACAATGAAAAGTTTTTTAAAAAAAAGGCTCAATTAATCCAAGAAGACAGTTTATTACTACCAGTATGACTCTATCCCTGGCTTGGCATGTCCTGTTAAGTGCCATCAAGTCGGTTCTGACTCATAGCGACCCTGTATAAACTTTCCCAGGAGTAGCTGGTGAGTTTGAACTGCCAACCTTGCAGTTGAACTGCCAACCTTGTGGTCTAGTGTATTATCCAACAGTGCCACACCAGGACTCCAGGTATTAGGGAGTGTAAATTATGGGTGTTGCATTTTCTAAGTATATGTTGTTTCCTTTTACACCATGTATAAGTTTTCTATTGCTGCTGTAGCAAATCACAAACGTGGTGACTTAAACAAGTGATTCTCATTGTTAAGTATTGTTGAGTTAGTTTTGACTCATAGCAACGCTGTATAGGAGTTTCCAAGGAGCAGCTTGTGGGTTTGAACCACCACCCTTATTGTTTGCAGTCCAGTGCTTATCTTACAGCACCACACCAGGACTTCACACAAGTCTATTATCTTACAATTCTATGCAGCAAAAGTCCAACATGGGTTTCACTGGTTTAAAATCAAGGTGTTGGCAGAACTGTTTCTTTCTGGAAGCTGAAGAGAATCCATCTCCTTGCCTTTTCTGGAGGTCACCCACATTTTTGTACCCTCAAAGTGAGCAACTGTGGGTGGAATCCTTCTTACATTGTGTTTCTGTGACCTTTCATCCACGGTCTTCTCTGGTTCTCTCCCCAAGGCCAGAACCAGAAAGTTTCTCTGTTTTTAAAGACTCATGTGATTAGATTGAGCTCAGAGATACAATTCAGGATAATTTCTCTATCTCAGATTCTCTACCTTTTGTCACATTGCAGTCTGTTTTGCCATGTAAAGTAACATAGTCACAGATTCTAGGGATTAGGGAAAGACAACTAGACGGTGGTGGTTATGTGCTGTGGAGTCAGTTCTGTCTCAAAGTGACCCTGCATAGGGTTTCCGAGGCTGTAAATCTTTACGGGGGCAAAAAGCCTCATCTTTGTCCTGTGGAACCACTGGTAATTTCAAATGCTGACCTTGAGGTTAGCAGCCTGCCTCGTAACCACTACGTTACCAGAGCCCCTAAAGGACAAAATTATAGAGCCATTAGTCTGCCTTGTTGTTGTTAAGTGCCGTCAAATTGGTTCCATAGCAACCCTGTATAGGGTTTCCAAGGAGCGGCTGGTGAGCTTGAACCACCAACCTTGTGGGTCAAGCCGACCTTGCAGTCCAGCACATTAACCCTCAGTGCCACACCGGGACCCCCATTATTCTGCCTACCACACCTTTAAAAAAATTTTTTTTATTGCAATTTGGGTCAAAGTTGACAGAGCAAATAGGCTTCCCATTCAATAATTAATACTCATTGTGTTTCATAACATTAGTTACAATTTTTTCAATGTAATAGCACTCTTCCCACTTCCTGGGTGCTCCATTCCATTTGTCCTTCTTTCCTGCCCCTTCCTACATTTTGAGCTTTGTTTTGGGGAAATTGCTGCCCTTTTGGTCTCTCATGGTTAGTTATGCTGAGTACATTTCTGCTATTATTCACATTATAGGCCTCTTTCTTGTCTGTGAGGTGATTCCTTGGGGTGAGTTCACCCCTGTGGAGCTGATCTGAGCAGTTGGTAGCAGTAGCCAGGCACCATCTACCTGATCTCAGGGTAGTGTAAGCTGAGGCTTATGTAGTCCATTAATTAGTTCTATGAACTAACTGCTTCTCTGAGTCTTTTCTTCACCCTTTTTTCCTCCGTAAGAGGCCAATATTTACATCTTAGATGGCTGCTCAGAAGCTTTTAAGACCTCAACTGCTACTCACCACAGTATAGAACATTGCTTTGGAGGACCATGCTACGCCAATTGACTTAGCTGTTCCCCTAGACATAAGCCCTTAAACCCAGCGGCTCATTCTCATGTGTTTGGTTATGGCTAAGAAATTTTCATAATTTTACCCCTTGTTTTTGAGATATTTTAGTATACTATCCAGAGGTGGTCGTGGTGGTTATGTGCCATGGAGTTGGTTCCAACTCATAGCGCCCCTTTACAGGGTTTCCGAGCCTGCAAATCTTTACAGGAGCAGAAAGCCTCAGCTTTCTCCTGCGGAGCAGCTGGTAGTTTCGAACTGCTGACCTTACGGTTCACAGCCCAATCCGTAACCACTATGCTACCAGAGCTCCTTTATCCAGAGGTAAGGAGCTTAAATGCTAACCAAAAGGTTGGAGGGCCAAGTCTACCCAGACATTTGTCAGAAGAAAATCCTGGTAATCTAATTCCAAAAAACTCAATCTTTGAAAACCCTACAGAGCACAGCTCTACTCTGACACACATGGGGTTATCATGAGTAACAGTCAAAGGCAACTACTAATAGTATCTCACACCTCTTTTATTCCCTGTTTCCTACAAATGTTGTTAAGTGCTGTGGAGTCCGTTCTGACTCATAGCCACCTGCACAGGGTTTCTGAGGCTTGTAAATCTTACGGGAGCAGAAAGCCTCATCTTTCTCCCACGGAACAGCTAGTAGTTTTAAACAGCTGACCTTGAAGTTCACAGCTCGATTCGTAACCACTACGCTATCAGAGTTGTGGTTAATAAATGTTGTTGCCCATAAAAGAAATATGCCACTTGCCAATGACTTATTCTGACAAAACCCCCATGGGAAATAATACACTGATTTGAGACCTTTTGCCAGCCACTTGGCTCCACTCCTTTTTCCTCTTTGCAAGGTTCCTAGAGTCTTTTAGTGTGGCTTAAAGGTTACTGACCTACAGTCAGGGTCTATAACCTGGGCCCAGTTGGGCCTGTTGACCTATCTGGGCCACAGTTTCACACTTGTATAATGAATAGGTTGGCCTAGATGAGCTCCATGTCCTCACATTTTATATGCCATGATTTTCTAATTAATCCTTGAAACAAAAATCCACTTGGTCTGAACTCTTGGCAACTTTAGCAATTTCCTGTAGCAAAACATATCGTGAGAGGTCATCTAGCTTTAAGCTCTCCCAGTGCTAAGGAACTGCCTGCCAGCAGGCAACTCATTCTATTTTCACAGAACAAGGGGACTCTGAATGGTTTAAATTGAGGAAAAGTGTGTGCCAGTGTTGAATTCTTTCATTACACTTATTCAATCTGTATGCTGAGCAAATAACCCAAGAAGCTGGTTATGAAGAACATGGAATCAGAATTGGAGATTCCTTAATAACCTGCTGTATGCAAAACATGCAACTTTGCTGAAAATGAAGAGGACTTAAAATACATACTGATGAAGATCAAAGACCACAGTATGAGTTGCACTTCAATGCAAACAAAACAAAAATCCTCCCCAATGGACTAATAAACAACATCCATATTGATAAAGAAAAGATTGAAGTTTTCAAAGACTTCATTTTGCTTGGATCAACCATCAATACTCATGAAACCAGCAGTCAAGAAATCAAATCATGTATTGCATTAGGCAAATCTGTTGTACAAGACCTGTTTAACGTGTTCAGGAGCAAAGATGTCAGTTTGAGGACTATAAGGTGTCGGAGGAGAATATTAAAAGTACCATGGACTGCTAAAAGAGCAAACCAATCTGTGTTGGAAAAAGTACAGACAGAATACTCCTTGGAAGCCAATATGGCCAGACTTCGTCTCTCATACTTCAGACATATTATTATGAGGAACCAGTCCCTGAAGAAGTACAAAATGCTTGCTAAAGCGGAGTGTCAGCAAAAAAAGAGGAAGACCCCTAAAGAGATGCATTGGCACAGGGGCAGCAACAATAGACTCAAGGTAACAATTGTGAGGGTGGCACGGGACTGGGCAACGTTTCATTCTATTGGACATAAGGTTGCTCTGATGGGACCTAATAACAGCAGAGGGCAGACACTTACTTGTTAACATGGGTGACAGGGCAAGCAATAAACAAGAAGGTGGGCAGAGGAAAGATGAAGGTAGCAGGAGACAAAGGAGGGCCAGAGTTAAAGTAAACAGAGGTAAACACTGTTAATTGATTGTTCATGGAGGGGACTGCAATCATTGTAATATATATGGTTTACTGAATGTAAAACTTATATGATTTACTGAATGTAAAATTGATGGTCTGCTTTGTAAACTGTCACTCAACTCAGATAAAAAGATAAGAAAGAAACAAAAAACAATAAACAGGTATGTTGGAAATGCCTCATAAAAAAATTCTTTAAAAATAGGCAGGAACAGAGAGGTGAAAATTGGACAGGCTGAGAAAGTTACCCATTGTTGTTGTTGTTAAGTGCGATTGAGTTGGTTCTGACCCATAGTGACCCTGTACAGGGTTTCCGAGGGTGTAAATCTTTATGGGAGTAGAAAGCCTCATCTTTCTCCCACAGAGCGGCTGGTAGTTTCAAACCGCTGACTTTAAGGTTCACAGCCCGATTCGTAACCACTACGCTACCAGAGCTCCTTAAAGTTATCCATAGAGTATTAACAATGGTTTCACTTCTATAGAGAAACCAGTTTAAGATACTAATGCTAAAAATAAATAAATAAAAAATGATTAGACATAATTGTTAATACCCATAGAGTATTAATAATTGTCTAATCTTTTTTTTTTTTTTTTTTTTTAGCATTAGTGTCTTAAACTTAAGGTTTCTTTATAGAAGTGAAACCAGTGACTTGCATATACATATATGTAAAGAGAAGCTGAAATCTAGGAAATGGCTCACACAATTCTTGTGATGTTGCTAAGTGTTGTCGAGTCAGTTCCAACCCATAGCGACCCTGTACAGGGTTTTCGAGGAGCAGCTGATGAGCTTGAACCATTGACCTTGCAGTTCAAACCGTTTGCAGTCTGGCGCATTAACCCACAGTGCCACACCAGGACTCCTCACACAGTTGTAGAGGTGGGCAGACCCCAAGTTCATGTATTTGCATGGCTGATGAATCCAAAACTGGCATCTAAGACATCAGACAGATAGGTCTGGCAAGTAAAATGGCAGGCTGCTGATTAATCCCAGGATTGTCAGGAAATAGATCAGGTCAACTGGCTCAAATCCAAGGAATAGGAGGTGGGATGACAAGTCAAATGCAAAATCCAGACCCAGAAGAAAGCAAGCAAGTTTTGCCCGAGTGTCCAATATATTGTTAAGTAGGCGACACACCCAAAGAAATTTCCTTTCAGTTGATTACTCATAGTGGATCTCATCATGGAGTTGATTATGTATTGGATCTCATTGTGGGAGACTGGGCACCAGGTGTGGTGCTGTAGAATCAGCACTGGACTTTGAACCACAAGGTCAGCAGTTCAAACCCACCAGCAGCTCTTTGGAAACGCTAAACGGGGTCATTATGAATTAGAACTGACTCGATGGCACTTCACAACAACATGGGGGATTACTACATAACTGCCAAATCACTGAGAATCCCGCCCAGTCAAGTTGACACAAAACCTTAACTGCTGAAATTAGCAACCACTTCCATATACCCAAACTCTGATCAGTGTGCCAAACACACACATACATGCACTCAAGTGCAAAAGAGCTCAAGTACATAAGACATCTAAAATGGATACATTACTAAAGAAAAAAGACAAGTTAATTGGTTGCTTTGAAGACATCCAGATTGGGATGCAAGACTTTTGTCATTGGATACATTATATCTTTTGAATAGCTTTGACTAATATATCTTATCAATATTTAACAAATTTTTAGTTATCCATTTAAAATTCATTTGTACCTGCTTGCCCTTCCTTAAACAGTTCAAGCAATGTTCCTTCTCTGAGCCTCTGCATCTACTCTAACTGGAATATTCTCTAGACGTTCAAATGGTTCATTGCTCCCTCACTTCAAGCGTTCATTTATATACAAGGGTAAAACCAACAGTTCTGCTACAAAAACAAAGAAACTCTTATACAAAACTAGCAAGATACGAAACTACTGTTTCTCAACATATCTTCCTTCTAGGTCTATACTCTTGTGAAGGTGTTGAGGGGTGTTTCAGCTCTCTAACCTGTACCAGAGTAGTTCTGTACTCTTCAATTCACACCACACTAAAACAGCAGCTGGGCCATGCTCAGGGCACTCAAACCATGTTCCATTTTAATGTTATTTGAGTTTTAGACACAAAAAGAAGTATGAGAGGGCAAGATCAAGATGGATGGGGTGACACTTCCCAATGAAATTCTCGTAGTGTAAAATCCTTGCTGCCCTGAATAAGCAAGAACTTTGTCGTGACAGAAAAAAAATTTCCTCAGTATAACTTTCTTGGCCTTTTCCTCACCATTGCAATGTTTTTCATTATCTTAAAATTTCATAATCTCCTGTGACTGTCCTAGGTCCTTCGAGAAAATCTAGCAAGATTACCCCTTTGGAGGCCCAAAAAACCATCCCCACAACCTTCTAAGCTGACCTCTACCTTAAATTCACCTTTGAGGTCTCCCTGACTTTCTGCTGCAAATGCTTGATCCACCTAAGAACCATTGTTTTATGTGAGGCGGCCTTCCCATAATGTTGTTGCAAAGCTTCAATGATTTGGGAAGATGTCCACTAGTATTGTTTAAAAA
>NW_006409006.1:131062-154033 GCF_000296735.1 Chrysochloris asiatica | reverse complement strand
TGAGTGTCGATGGTTGATCTGAGCAAAATGAAGTCTTTGACAACTTCAATATTTTCTCCATCAATACGGATGTTGCTTATTGGTCCAGTGGTGAGGATTTTTGTTTTCTTTATAGAGGTGCAACCCATACCAAAGGCTGTGGTCTTTGATCTTCATCAATTAGGTATTTTAAGTCTTCTTCACTTTCAGCTAACAAGGTTGTATCATCTGCATATTGCAGGCTGTTAATGTCTTCCTCTAATCCTGATGCCGTTTTGCATCAATACAATCCAGCTTCTCAAATTATTTGCTCAGCATATAGATTGAATAAGTATGGTGAAAGAATACAATCCAGGTGCACATGTTTCCTAATTTTAAGCCATTAGTGTTCCCTTGTTCATTTCAAACAACTGCCTCTTAGTCTATGGATATACCACCCTTAATCCCATTAACAACCCTGGTCTGATTTATGGGCGATTCTCAAGGGTGTGGTATGCAACACCTTTTATCTTACAAGAGATAGAAGGAAAGAGACTTGAGGAGAGGAGGGACCTTCTACCACTAAGATAGAAAAACTAGGAGTCGAGTGTGTCCTTTGGAACTGTGTCCCTGCACTGTGAAGCTCCTACTGATGCTGAAAGGAGACAAGGATCTTTCTCCAGTCAGTGCTCTGGTTCAAGCATCTAGCCTTCTTAACTTTAAGAGAATAAATGTCTGTTAGTTATAGCATCGTTAGATAACTAAGACATACATACGCCTACATATATTAAGTGGCACTAGCCCACCTCTGGATACACAGTCATTGAACCCACCACCTGTCTGTCAAGTTCGTCGTACTGTGGTGGCTTGCAATGCTGCTAAGCTGCTGGAAGCTATACCACTGGTATTTTCAATTCCAGCAGGGTCACCCGTGGTGGACAGGTTTCAGCTGAGCTTCCAAACTAAGATGGACTAGGAAGGAGAGGCAGAATACCTCTGAATATTTAGCTACTGAAAATGTATGAACTATCATATATAGTGCAAAGTGAAAACATTATGCATAGTGCCAGAATTCTGTCAGATATATAGTGTCAGAAGATGAGAACTTCAGATTGAAAGGCACTCAAAATACAACTGGGTAAGAGCTGCCTCCTTAAAGTAGAGTTGACCATGGTGATGCACATGGAGCAAAGCTTTTGGGACCTTCATTTACTGATGGAGCACAACTCAAAAGACGAGAAACAGGGGCAAACACCCATTAACTATCAGAAAATTGAATGTATGAAGAATAACTAAGAAAACTGGAATTTGTCAAAAATAGAATAGAACTCATAAAGATTAACATCCTAGGCATTAGTGAGTTAAAATTGAAAGGTATTGGACATTTTGAATCAGACACTTATATGGTTCACTATGCTGGGAACAACAAATTCAAGAGGAATGTCATAGCATTCATCATCAGAACCTTTCAAGATCTATCTGGAAGTACAATGCTGTCTGATAATACCTATATGACTATAAGGAAGATCAGTTTGTACTACTATTATTCAAATATACCCACAGTGATAAACTTGTACAATTCTACCAACTTCAAGGAACCCTGGTAGCGCAATGAATTCAGTAGTTTGGATATACCAGTCGCTCCATGGGAGAAAGATGAGGCTTTCTGGTTCCATAAAGATTTACATCCTCAGAAACCTTACACAGGTCAATATGAGATGGAACCAACTTGGTTAGCACACAATCACCACCAACACCATCAGGTCGAAATTGATAAAACATGCAATCAAGATATATTGATAATTACTAATGATTAGAATGCAAAGTTTAGAAAAAAAAAGGAAGGATCAGTAATTGGAAAATACGGCCTTAGTGACAAATGATTCTGGAGATGACATGATAGAATTTTACTAGATCAATGACTTACTCATTGCAAATACCCTTATTAAACAACACAGAAGGCAACTATACACATGCACCTTACCAGACTGAAAACACAGAAATCAAATTGACTACATGTGTGGGAAGAGAAGGTGGGAAAAGCTCAGTATCATCGGTCAAAACAAGGTCAATTGCAGACTGTGGAACATACCACCAATTGAATATAAGCAATTGCATGTGCTTAAGTTGAAGAAAATTAAAACAAAGTCCAAGAGAGCCGAAATATGACCTTAAACATATCTAACCTGAATTTAGAGACCATTTCAAGAACAGATATGATGCATTAGATACTAATGACCAAAGACCAGAAGAACTGTAGGATGACAGCAAGAACATGATACAGATCAAAGCAATAGGTCATTAAAAGGAAAAGAACGAAAGAAAAGACCAAACTTGATGTCAGAAGAGACTAAAACTTGCTCTCCAATGCAGAGATGCTAACGTAAATGAAAGAAATGAGGAAGTAAAAGAGCTGAACAAAAATTTTCAACGGTCAGCTTGAGAAGACAAAGTCAAGTATTACACTGAAATGTGCAAAGCCCAGGAGTTAGAAAACCAAATGTGAAGAACATGCTCAGCATTTCGCAAGCTGAAAACTGAAGAAAGTACTTAAGTCTCGACTTGTAATATTCAAAGATTCTATGTACAAAATATTTAATGATGCAGAAAGCATCAAAAAAAGGTAGAGTCACTGTACCAAAAAGAAATCATCAATGTTCAACCATCTCAAGAGGTAGCATATGACCAAGAACTCATGGTACTGAGGAAGAAGCCACTGAAGACACTGGCTAAAAACAAGGCTTCAGGAACTGACAAAATACTAATTGAAATCTTTCAACAAACTGATGTGCACTGAGAGCACATATTCATCTGTGCAAAGATATCTGAAAGACAACTGCCTGGCCAACTGATTGGAGGAGATCCTTATTTATACCAATTCCAAAGAGAGGTGACCAAATGGAATGCGGCAATCGTAGAACACTATCATTAATATCATATGCATAGTAAACTTTGGCTGAAGATAATTCAAAACCAGCTGCCAACAGTACAGCGACAGGGGGCTGCCAGAAACTCATGACAGATTCCGAAGAGTTCACAGAATTAAGGATCTTGGATGAAAGCAGAGAGTACCCAAAAGATGTTTACTTGTGCTTCATTAACTATGCAAAAGATTTCAGTTGTGTGGATCATGACAAACTATGGATAACATTGCAAAGAATGGGTGTTCTGATTGTGCTCATGAGCAACCTGTACTCAGAACAAGAGACAGTCATTTGAACAGTACAAGGGGATTCTGAAGGATTTAGAATGGAGAAAGGTGTGTGTCAGGGTTGTGGCTCTTCCACTATTTGTTCAATCTGTATGCTGAACAACTAATCTGAGAAGCTGGATTACATGAAGGACATGGCATCAGGATTGGAGGAAGATCCATTAACTACCTGTGATATGTAGATGATACAATCTTGCTTGCTGAAAGCAAAGAGGACTTAAATACAACTGAAGAAGCTCAAAGATTGCAGACTTCAGTATGGATTGCAGCTAAATGTGACGAAAACAAAAAATCCTCTCCAATGGACCAATAAATAACATGATAAATGGAGAGAAGATTGAAGTTGTCAAAGATTTCATTTGGATCTATCATCCACACTCAAGTATACAGCCATAATACTCCTTGGATGTCGAGGTTATCTCATACTTCAGACATGTTATCAGGAAGGACTACTTCATGGGAAGGACATCATGCTTGGTAAAGTAGGGGTGAGTGGGGGCTGTATCAGTGAAAAAAGAGGAAGGCCCACAACAAAGATAGAATGACACAGTGGAAGCAGCAAGAGAGGCAAACAGAACAATTTTGAGGATGGTTTAGACTGTGCAGTGTCTCATCCTGGTGAGTATAGGCTCACAATGTGTTGGAATTGACTCAACGGCACCTAACAACAGCAAGTCCACTCTTCAAGCCCTTGTGGCATAGTAGATTAATTATTGGGCTGCTAACACCAGGCCAGTAGTTTAAACCCATCGGCCACTTACTTCCTGGGAGATGAGGCTGTTTGCTCTTGTAAAGACTGAGAGTCTTGGGAGCATCAAAGGAGCAGTTCTACTCTGTCCTATGAGTCCGATCAACTCAGACAGTGGGTAGCCATAGCCACCTTTACAACATTTGGATTGGATTTATTCTTCAAGTGAACTAAGTTGGGATAAAATGCACGCTCGACGGCAGTTAACAACAAAGATAGGAAAGAATCCAGTTACAGTGCTTTTCCAGTGAAGGTAAAAATTTAATTTTGAGGAACATCATCCATACTGCACATTTTCAAATAGGGTGACAATGAGAAAGCAAAAATGTTATCCCTCCCCCCTCATCCTAGAAATAAATAAAATTTCTTTTTGAATCACGACAATATGGAAGTTTAGCACCAGCATCCAAAATGAACAAGTAAAGGGAAAAAAAAAAAAAAAAGCATTTACTATATATTTCAGATTTCTTTGGTTGGGGGTTCCCCCATATGATATTAATATTTCTTCTTTCAATTCATATTACCAAAACAGTAAAAACCCAGGAAAAAATAGACATATATAACCTAGTGGTTGCTGAAACTGGGGAGGTTGCTCTCTTCTCTTGTCTTCTGTGCAGGCATTCCTAAGATCTGTTTGCTGACAAACTTGCTGACAGTTTCCTTTTACAGTTGTTTGTTTCTTAAACAATAACATAAACATTCTAGTGTTCAAATCTTGGTTAGTCTTCCACTTTATTGCTTTAATGTTTCTTTGGTGTTGCTAAGGTCGTGGGCTTTTTTGTTTGTTTTGTTTGCATTGTTATATTTTTGGATGGTCATTAATTGTTTAGGTCACCTAGGGGAAAAAAAAAATCAATTGAGTGAAAAAAATGACAGAATGGCAAAAATTGTCTATTTTTCATGTAATATTTTAAAAGGAAATCATTTCTTATATATGCTAAACAAAATCTACACCTTTTAACGATTTATAAAATATTTTATATTTTACTTATAAAATATAGTAACTTACTATAAACATCAAACCAAAAACTAACTCTTACCAAACCAAAATTGTTGTTGAGTAGATTCCAACTCAAAATGATCCTACAGAAGAGAGTAGACCTGCCCCTAGGGTATCCAAGGCTGTCATGGTCACAGACGCAGACTGTAATATCTTTCTCCTACTTAATAGCTGCTGAGTGTGAATAGCTGGTCTTTACAGATTTACTTCTTTACAATGTTTTTGTAAGCCAGAACAGTCAATCATAAAAATAGTATAAATAGTATCTCCTAACCCAATTACTATATATGCCTGGTGTGGCGCTGTGGGTTAACGCGCCAGACTGTAAAGCCGTTTGAACTGCAAGGTCGGCAGTTCAAGCTTATCAGCTGCTCCTCAGAAACCCTATACAGGGGCGCTATGGGTCGGAACCGACTCAACGGCACATAACATCATCAACAACAACAACATGGATAAATAATAATGGAACTACTTTTTCCTAATGTTATATTTTATATAGTACAATTATTTATTTCCACATCTTTGCAGAGAAATAATGTTACTGTGTAAAGAGTTATAGCCATTTTTAAAAGCTTGATACTTATCTCTAAGCTAGTTAATGCAAGTCAGTTGGAGTAAAAATTTATTTGTGAAATAAAGTGTTCATGTTACTCAGAGATAAAGAAAATAATCCCAGCATAGCAAAAATCTATAAATCAGTGAAAAGTCTACATAGTAAAACCATTAAAGGTTTTACTTTTACTGGGATTTCTTTAAATTCCAAATCACTGTTACTGGCATTTAAAAGTAAATGTTTATAATATTCTTAAAGCTTCATTTATAGAACTAATTTCAGAACACTAAAATAATACTGGAGTCCTGGTGTGGCTCTGTGGGTTAATGTGCCAGACTGCAAAACTTTTTGAACCGCAAAGTCGGCAGTTCAAGCTCACCAGCTGCTCCTCAGAAACCCTATACAGACAGGGTTGCTATGGGTCGGAACTGACTCGATGGCACTTAACAACAACAAAATAATACTGGCACCTTTCTTTTAACGAAAAACATGTTTTATTTATTAATGGAAAGGGCAACCAAGAAATACAAAAAGCTGGAAGTCTCAGGAAAAGAGGGTACGTATTATTATGGTGAGGTGCCAGCAATTCAGTTTTGACTCAGAGGCCCCATGTCCACCACTACCCAGTCCTGCACCAGCCTCACAGTTACTTCTATGTTTGAGCCCAATGTTGCAGCCACTGTGCCAATTGAGAATAATCTAGTTAAGAGGGAACTAGGTGAAAAGCCTGGAATGAAAGCAACTATGGCTTATAAACACTTTTAAGCCTAGCTCCATAATTGGGTCAGCCTTGCTAGCCAAACGACAGGGCTTCAGAAAGTCTGGAAATAATGAATTAAAAGATAAATAGAGTCTTCCCCTATGAAGTTCTGAAGCCCTCTACTATTTCTACTTACAAAAGTAAAATTTCACAGCTCATTAGCAAGAAAACAGAAAAAGGTAGCACACAACAACCATAGTGAGGAGGTTAAGCTCACCCTTATAAGCACAAATCCTAGTCTGAGCACTCTGCCCACAGTGGTTCATTCATTTAATCTTTGCAACAACCCTAGTAGGTAAACATGAGGGGACTTTAATATAGTTTGTGAAAAAATGGAATTCTTTCCACAGCTTTTTTGAAGCCCCCTCGTGTATAGTTAGTATCCCCAATGAGACTGCTGAGGCAGAGGATGAATCAACTGCTCAAGACCCCCTAACAAATGGGTAGTAGAGTTTGCACTGAAAACCAGGTGGTCTGACCATAAACTTGTTGGTTCTTTTACACACAGATCATATTGCTTCTTAATAATGTTGGATGCTAAAGGAAATGGGGAAAGTAAAACTTTATTCTAGTTTAGGCTATAGATTATCTGTCTCCTGTTATTAAGAGCAGCTTTCTCAGGCACTTGAAAATTACCAGCAACCCTGGTGGCACAGTAGTTAAGCACTCAGCTGCTAATAAAAAAATTGGTGGCTTCAATCTACCAGCCACTCTGCAGGAGAAAGACGTGACATCTGCCTCCTTAAAGAACACTGTTGTTGAGTACCATCAAGTCAGTTCCAACTCATAGCAATCCTGTATAGGGTTTCCAAGGAGCAACTGGTGGATTTGAACTGCCAACCTTGTGGTTAACAGTCCACACACACCAGGTGTCACAAAAGTAAAGTATCAAAGGGAGATGGGGATAAGACTCTTGTGGCACCATAGTGAATAATTGCTATCAGAACTGACTGTGAGGGTTGGAAATGTAAAGATAGACATTTTGTAGCAAGAGGAAGGGAGTGGTTAACTTTGCAGTCCAGGAACCGAGGTCCCTGGGACCATCAAAGGAGAAGAAAGGAGTGCGGGACCGTACCCAGAGAGGGAAAGGGGCTGTGTACTGATGATTGAGGGACAGGCTTGTGGGGGATACCCTTTGGTTGTCTGATGATACATGGAGGGGACTGTAATCATGGCAATGAAAAGATATGCAACAGGATGAATGTAAAGTTAATGTTCTCCCATGTAAACTATCACATAATTCACAATAAAACATTATAAAAAACAACTACATATAAAAAAAATAATAATAAGGGGAGATCAGAGAAAACAAAAGTAGGAAAGATACGGATAGACTGGGGAATTTGTAAGGTTTTTTTTTTTTTAATTAGCATTTTACTTTTAACAATTTAACAGCTGAGAATAAAATAACTAGTCAAACTTAAAAAAAAAAAAAGTAAAGCATCAGTTTTCTGAAGTTGTTGTTATTAAGTGCTACTGAGTCTGATCCAATTCATAGTGACCCTGTAAAGGGTTTTGAAGAAGTGGCTACTAGGTTTGAAGTGCTGACCTTGTGGTTAGCAGACCAGTACTTATCCTATAGCACCATACGAGGACTCCTTTCTTAAGTGGTAGTAGTTAAAAACTTTGTCTAGAAAAGAGAATTTGACAATACACACTGTCTAAATGTTTATGTCCCCAAAGCTTAGCAAAATCAGGTTGATTCCAGAGACATAATCACCAAAACGGCCTTTTCCTTAAAATCTCAAAAAAAATAAGGGGATTGCACAGAGCTAGCTAGACCAATTACTATTGCTGTTGAGAAATCAATGATATGGAAATAAAATAGCAAACCAACACGGGACAGCCCAAGCTCGTACCTGCAGATGGTGAAGGTGCCTGGGGAGCCTGGTGTTACTCAGCACTGCTCTGCTCGGTGGCTGGAGCAGGGTTCTCAGTTGGGGCTTCACCTGCCTTGGTCTAAAAACAAAACAACAGAAATTATTTCCAATAGCAAAGGAAAAGTCCAAGATGAAAAAGCTTGAATTCTCCTGCCTATGAAGGTACATCATGAAGTAAAACTGTAACTACACTCATGTATAAGTTAAAAATGAATGCCCCTGAAGAATGGCTTCCAAAGAGTAGTTAAATCAGACTGCTTTCAGCAACAAAAATACTTCTTTAGAGGTAGGTCTCCCTCTGTTTGGAGAGTCCTACATGTTTGGAGTCCTGGTGTGATGCTCTAGAATCAACACTGGACTTCAAACCACAAGCTGGCGATGTTCAAAATCACCTGCTGTTCCCTGGAAACCCTATACTGTGAGTCGGAACCAACTCGACAACACAACTTACAAGCTTTATAGCTCTGAGTGCCCCTCAGTATGGGCAATTCTTTCAGAAAAGTTTCATTTGTTAAATTCAAGTTCCTTGCATTATGTCCAGGGAATATTCTGCTTACAAATACATGGATCTTAAAGGAAATTGCATTACATTAGCTTTTCACACCAGATTATAATAAAAGCATTCTCAGTCTGCAGAAATCTGACAAGCTAGAGATAGTGGGGCCGCGTCCCCTCTGACTCACTGGACTTACTTCTTTGCCATCTTGTGAAGGAGCATTAGGAGGACGGGGACGGCGCCGGTAGTTGTACGGACGCCGGTATCCACGGCGAGCAGATGGCTGGTTTGGACCATTGGCTGCTTGCTGATTCTCTTTATCTTCAGCCTCTCCAACGGCTGGGGCAGGTCGTGGGCGAGGAGGTCCCCTACATACAGCACAGCACACAAAACAAAGGAGAACAAGTGCAAACAGACTGAGGGCCTCCAAAATAGAATGTTCTGTGTACTTTTCAAGATAAAAGATCCAGTGACCAGTATTTATTGCTACAATTATTCACAGGCCTATTTCACATCATTTGCTGCCTTCATTTGAATACACACAGTCAATAAACATGTGAAGTCATAGTGTGGTGATGCGGGTTAATACACTGGGCTGCAGTCAGTTTGAAGCTCAAGGTCAGCAGGTCAAGCTCACTAGCCGCTCCTAGGAAACCTTATACAGGGTTGCTATGGGTTGGAACTGACTCAATGGCACTTAACAACAAGAAGAATGGGGGAGTTGCTAAGTGTCGCCTATATAATTCATTGCGAAGCTGTATAGGGTTTCCAAGGAGCAGCTGGTGGATTTGAACCACCAACCTTGCAGTTAGCAGTTCAGTGCTCACCCTATTATACTACTACAACAGGACTCAAGGATGGGAGACGGGTGACTGAAAAAGAAGAAAAGTAGGTGTTATATCTGTTCTTTATGACAGAGTTCAGTGGGGACTAAAGGAATTAAAACATGGAAGGAAAATATCACTTTGTACCAGATGTCCTGGTGTGGCGCTGTGGGTTAATGTACCAGAATGCAAAGCCATTTGAACTGCAAGATCAGTGGTTCAAGTTCACCAGCTGCTCCTCAAAAACCCTATACAGGGTCGCTATGGGCCGGAACCAACTCAACAGCACTTAACAACAACTATGTACCAGAATCTGTGCATGTTTAATTAATGGCAATTCTGTGAGTTAGGTTTGTATTGAGAAAATCAAAAGGTATAGTAAAAGGCATAAGGAATTGTTTTTGTAAGTCATAAAAGATCAGATGCGACTTTCCCAAGATCACACAGCAGAGCAGGGAGTCACACTGGTGCTGTCTCCTTTCTGTTTCAATGTGGTGGCTCTTATTTTGAAAATCCTTAGTAATTGATCATTAGAGAGAAGATGTCTAAAATGACAATAAAGCTTATGAGGGAAAAAGAAAATAGACTAACAACAATCTTAATCAAAACATTACATTTACTCATCTTTCAATAAACCCACATAAAAGATTTTCAAGGTAGCATAAACATCATTGAGGAAAAGAGTAATGCTCAAAGTTAGGGTTATAAAGCAAACAGCTTTAAATTATAAAAGGCATCTTAGGGAATCTAGCTCAGTTCTCCGTCCCAGTGAGGGATCACACACAAAATAACATACCCCTTCACTAATATCAACATCGTTGGTAGTAATGACATCTAGTATTTACTGAGGGCTCACTGAACCCGGCACTATACTTAGTGCTTAAGTTTATTATACTTAGATGCATAAGTGCATTTAATCCTACTGACAACTGTAAACAATGTCTTAATAACCCATTTTTATAGACCTGGTGACTTGCCCATGGACATACAGCTACTAAATTGCAGAGTAGAAATTTAAACACAGGCACTTTTGGTCCATAGCCCGATTTAACCCCTGTATAAAACAGCCTCATTTTTTAGAATAGTGATTATTCCAAACACCTTGGCATTCAATTCTTCTCCATTTGTACTGCTATCTTTGAATTCCTCAACCATTAATCTCCATTTATTTCATTCAATTTGATACATCCACAAAGTAGATATCCTGATTACTCTCATTTGCACTTACAAATCCTTCAACTGGCCAAGGGTTGGTAAAAATGCTACATACCTACGGTATCTTGGACGGTAAGTTGGATTTCGATGGATTGGTCCCTGAAGTTGTGTTCCCTCTGGGACTCCATCCTTCATCTCTCCAATCTCACCAGCCTAGGAGAAGGCAGAGAGCTGAAAATGAGTGTCACGCTACAGGACACAGAAGAGGCACAGAGCAAACAGATGCACTCAGAAGGAAAAACACAAAGTGTCATTACAACGCAGGGCATTCTCAGATGTAAATTACAAGGGGGTGTCAAAAAAAACACAACAAAACAGTGGAATAAAAAAAAAAATCCATTCTCTTTTAATTCTATTATTATTTTTTAAAATTGAAGCCTCCTTGTATTTACTGACTGAGTCTTTGTGGATGGCAGGAAAGGAATAACCGAGCCATGCTAACACAATCTTTTGCCTTAATCCAAATTTTATTTCATAGTAGTAATTCAAAATATTCCATACATCTCTTGAAAGAAAGCCTATTTTATAAGAGGAAATGGAATAATATACTACATTTGGGCAATGAATCTTTTCAAATCAAAGTTCAACCTTCTAATTCTTGAAACTATTATCCTGAAAAGACCATGGATCATTTTAATATTCAAAGATTGCCCTACACTTGTCTATGAAACTTTGCATTTATATCATAACTATACCTCTACCTCTGATTTCTTTCTTTCACAACTTCTTCCTTATTTCCTTGCATTATTTATTCAAGCTTAACATTAAAACAAACACACACACAACATAGCTCCTTGACAACAAATCTCTTTTAGAGTGGGGGAATATAATTCGTTTTCTTTGGAACCTCCAGAGAAAGAAAGAACAGCAAAAACTCAACAAAGCACTTATCAACAATCTCTGAAATTCTCTACAATACAGCATACCTTAACTGTCTTTTGCTCAAAATTGACATCCCTTCCTCCTCTCCCTCACAGCTAGGTACTGTCCTTCCTATTTCACTAAGGAAACAGAAGATATCAGAAGATAGTATGCTAATATCTCATTCCTCATGTAAGGTTTGGTCTTCTCATTTATTTATAACTGTATAAACTCATCGTTTTCTATTTTATTCAATGGATTATATAATCTGTTACTATCATTACTGGCCAATGGAAACCCTGCAGGCTGGCTCATGTCTTCCTTTTGACCTGTCTCCAAAATTCTTTGAGTACTTCCTTGCTTTCTGGCACAACAAGATGTTCCAGGGTCATATTGTATTTTCTCTGTCTCAGCTCTGGAATTAGCCATTTCTCCAAAGGAGATTCCTTTTATTAGACAAAGAAACCAAAGGTAGTACACAAATGCTTAAGTGCTGGACTATAGTAGCTGCAAGGTTGGTAGTTTGAGTCTACCTAAAGTCACCTTAGCAGACTGGCGTGGCAATCTGCTTTGGAAGGTCACAGCCTTGAAAGCCTTTGGGAACAGTTCTATTTTGCACACATGGTCTGTCATGAGTCAGAAGGGCAGCAAGTAACTAGTCAGCTCAGTGTTATTATTGTACGACTGCTCTCAGGCCTTTCCAGGAGACAGAACTTAGGAAAACCCACATATGTGCATGCGTACCTCCTGAAGACTTGTTGCTTATATTAAGTGTCATTGAGTAATTTCTGACTCAATCCTATATAGAATTTCTGAGGAACAGCTGGTAGCTTGAACAGCCAACCTTGCAGTTAGAAGTCTAGTGCTTATCCTATAGTGCCAAACCAGGACAACACTTATTACAGTTTTAATATGAGTGTAGGCGTCTATTTATATTATACATATGTATGTATGTATGTGTGTGTGTTGTTGTTAGGTGCCATCGAGTCAGTACGGACTCAAAGCGACCTTATACAGAGCAGAACAAAACAGTGCCTGATCCTGGGCCAACCTCACTACTGTTGCCATGCTTGAGTCCATCGATGATGCCACTTGGCCAATCCATCTCACTGGGGGTCTTCCTCTTTTTCTCTGACCCTCCACTTTACCAAACATGATATCCTTCTTCAGTGACTAGTCTCTCCTGACAATATGTCTGAAGTATGGTGCTGTAAAAGTAACTGCTCAAGGTTGGTGGTTCAAATCCACCAACTGCTCCTCAGATACCCTATACAGCATCACTATGAGTTGGAACCGACTTGACAGCACATAACAACATATGTGTGTTTGTGTATATATATGAAGGGGCTTTTTAAAAGCTCAGTTTCTTTCACTTCCATTTTCCCACAAACTTTTTGAGGGTCCTTCTTATATATACACATAAACACTCGAGTCCCAGTATAATGCTGTAGGATAAGCACTGGGCTGCTAACCACAAAGTTGGCGGTTCCACTCCTTGAAAAGTACACAGGGAAACTGACTCGGAACTAACTCGACAGCACTTAACAACATGTGAGTCTGTGTGTCTGCGTGTGTGTGTATATATATATATATATATATATAGATAGATAGATAGATAGATAGATAGATAGATATAGGGAACTAAATTCACATCAACAGCTTCGATTCTAATCCAACAAACACAAGCTCACAGGGTTCCTTCCAGTTTTGTTTTTTCCTGCCCTCTCTAATATCTAATATCTAGCTTTTATTATTATTGTTCACGACTTAATTCTAAACAAGCAATCCCACCATCCCTTCTTCAGCACAGAGAAGCCTGCCTTGACCTGCCCCACCTAGGAGTAGGTTGTGGAGAAAGGAAGAGGCAAGTGAGACCTAAGGCAACTCACCTGTTGCAAAAGCCTGATCAAATCAAACACCAACCTTGTATTAACCCACATCCTCCTCCAGCTACTAACCCATCTGCTGAAGCTTTTCTACAAGTACACATACCAAAGAAATGTAACCGTTGCCACCACCACCAAGGAAAGCTTCCTCAAAGGGGCATATACAGATTCTAACCTTTTCTCTCTTACATTCATTCTAATGAGACTTTTGTCCCCAGTATACCCACTGACCTACAGGTTAACCAAGCCCAATGCTCAATTCTCAACGGAGTTTCCTGTACCTATCAATAGTATTTTCTTTTTGAAACACACACACACTGACTGCTCCTTCTTAGTCTCTTTTACTAGATGGTCTTCTCATCTTCCTAATCTTTACTTAATGGTGGGCCCAAAGCTCATTTCTAGAATCCTTTTCTACCAACATTCATTTTTAAATTTCACTCTGCAGTATGTCTTTAAATACCATGTCTTTATGACTCCAAAATTTTACCTACAGTTCCACTTCTCCCCATCAGACCCACTGGCCTTGGTGCTTGCCCATCCCCTCTTTGTCACTCATCACCTTTCCAGATACTAGTAGCTACTCCCAGGCTTCCTGCAGGTCTAAGTATCACTCGGCAGGCCCTGAGGACTTTGTACACATCCTATTTCAACTACACCACTCTCCAGCCCCTCTCTCCTTTGCTTTGACTATTCTAACTATTTAACATATTTAAAAGACCCTGGAATAATTTCCACTTTGTTTGAACCAGTAACATTAGAGGTATGGCTTTCCTCTCTCAGAGCCTACATTCACTCCATCATCATCCAATAATACTGTCACAGGTCTACACTTACATACTTTCCAAATCTGTCAGTACTCATGTCTTCCTTCCACTGCTAGCACGTCAGTCCCAGTCATGATCATCTCCATTAGGAGATGACAGCAGCACACTTATCTGGTTGCTCTGTCGTCTACTGTCCAAAAAACCGTTGGAATGACCTTTTAGAAGCTTCTCTCATCTTAAGGCCCCTTAAATGGTCTCTCATCACATGTAAGAACAGGCCAAACATCCTACCACAATCTACCAGGCAAAGCTGATCTGTTCTAAGCTATCACACTAAACTCACCCCTGCCTTTCCCTGCTTGGTCCACTCCATCTCAAACACAGCAGCCTTCGGTTAGTTCCTTGAACAAGACACCCTATTCCTTCTCAGAAACTCTGATTCACAGAAGAAGACTGACAACTAAATTTACACATATGAAGAATGAGACTCTCGTGTCCAGTGATAATAGAAAGGAAGGAACACAGGTTTGCAGCCAGCCAGCCAATGTTTAAACAAGCTCTATCACTTCTTGCCCATGTAACCTCAAGCTATTTTTTTTTTTTTTTAATATTCAAAGCTGTTCATCTGTAACAATGACAACAGAAATAAAACATGGCGACCACTGCCAATTTTCTTAAACCCCAGAAAAAAAGGCTGTTGGGAGGACTGAATACTTTAGATTTTGACCACTCGATAGTTGTTATACAATACTGTTCTCTTCCACCAGATCATTCTTTTCTCAAAAGGCTGCAAGTAGCTGCCATTAGCTCAATGATCAATTGTACTTGGTTTTCAAATACATATACTATCATTTAAGGAGCTCTGGTAGCGCAGTGGTTACGAATCGGGCTGCAAACCGCAAGGTCAGCAGAAACTGGTTGAAAACTAATTTTGAAAGTGTATGCTTATTCTCATAATTTAAAAGTCTGTTTAAACAGACTTATCAAGTCACTCAAGTCAAAAATGGGTATGCACCAGAAAGAGAAATCTCAGAATAAATAACTGAAATTGACACTGACAGCTTTTCTTTCTAGCACTGAGTGGGTAAGAAATTGAGTAAGCATTTAAATTATGAGAATAAGCATACACTTTCAAAATTAGTTTTCAACCAGTTTCTGCAAATGATTTCTTGAGCCCTGAGGCTCTGACCCCTCAGTTCCTAAAGTGGGATATACCTTTACTTCAATAGTTAGAGAAGACTCTGCCACATGCTCTCAGCAAGCTGTACACATGACACATGTTCAGCAGTATGAAGGATTGCTTCAGGGGGGCACTACTATTGCACTCAAAGTCAATGGGCATTACAATCTCACTTACTCTCTGTCCTCATTTCCTAGAGGCACAGCGCTGCCCTAGAGAAACCTACTATGTCTCATGTACCCAGCCCTTCCATATACGTACACTGACTTGTTATTTTTAGCACATTTGTCAGGGGCAGCTGTTGAAGAGTGAAAGGGAAAAACAAGAGCAACGCAAAAAGAACAGAGTCATGCATGACGGGAGAGAAGAGCAGCAAAGTACAGAACTGAACATAATGTTCAATTAAAGCATTCAGTGAGTTTAAAAAAAATAATAAAAAAATTCAACATATAAAAGGAGAAAAATTGTAGCCAGTGATAACAAAATGATAACCTATTCCTATTTATCCAACTTTCCTGGGATCTTCAAATTTGGTATAATGCTTATTAATCATAGGTCAATTTCATGACAGCTGCATTCATAATATTTTGCAGTAAGAGGACAGCCATCATAACCAGCAAACTCCAATCTACGTATGCTCTCTCCCCAGGGAACAAACAATGAGCACTATCTCATCTAACTTAAATACTTTACATATGGTATCTATGTTGTGGGCATGATGATAAACACATTAGATTGAACTCAAGGCTCACAACCTGAGGTGTGGTACTAGCATCCCTATTTAACGGATGGAGCTCTCGAAACCTTGATTTTTCTTAAAAATGCACCAAAATAAGTAGCAAAGACAGAATTCAAATCCAAGCCTATCTGGCTTCATAGTCCAACCAAACTCTTCAACATCCTGCCTATCTCTTTATGTTATTTCACTTTTCTTTTTTTCCCTTGAAACTAAGACTTTTACACTATCTGCCGACACCTCTACTATAGGCAGGGCTCAAGTGGATGTATCTTTAGAAATGTCAGTATAAGGATTCTTCTGGAAAAGTAGACTAAAAGCCTTGCCTCACTTTTGCAGCATCGAGAAGCCACAAGTAAGGGTTTATTTCCGGCAGCTGGTGGTGGAGGAGGAGGAGGAGAGGAGGCAGAGGAAGGACGAGGGGTGAGAACCGTTGAAGAGAAGTCTCAGGTGCAATTTTACCTGCATTCTGTTGGGATGGGGAAAGACCCGAGAGCGACGGTCAAAGGTCTGTCCCACGTGGTAAGGCGGGAACCGCCGCTGCCGGTACTGAGGGCGATACTGGGGGCGGCGCAGCTGACTCCGGGCCCCAAAGAACTGCCCGTCAGTGGCAGGGGGGTCAAATCCTTCACTGCTGCCGCTCCCTTCCTCCTCCTCCTCCCCAGCGTACTAGCGAAGCAAAGAAACAGAGATTCAGAAGAAGTTCCAGCCAGGGAAGAACCAAAGAATACCATTTAGGATGAATATCACCAACAAAAAAGAGAAATCTCCCCAAAGCAATCATCCCTTTTATTTTACAAAATGCATTTAACCCAGATTATCATGTGATTGATTGCCTGGGATAAACTGCATTAAGCTTGAAATAGATCTGTGCAGATAAAATACCAAGCAGCAGAAAAGCGACAGCAATCAATCTATTATGAATGTAATCCTTGTGTGTCTCCCACCATTTACCATTTATTTATAGGGGCCAAATCACAACAGTCAAGAATAAATGTCTTGTGGTTATACAACAGGCTTTCATTTCAGAAAAATCAGAATTGATTCCACTCTTCATACACCCTATTTAACATGAGGCATGACCACCAATTATGTAAGCATACTTATATAAATGTCCACCAACACATTAAGTGTAAAAATGGGTGGGGAGTTGAAGGAGGTTTCAAAATATTTGTGGAAAAATTCCATTAGCTTTTAATTCCATTCTCCATAAACTTTTGAGGCCCTCTCAGAAGCTGTTTTTCTTTTTAGGCTTTTTAGGCTTTTCAGTAACTGAGTTTCATACAGAAAAATCTCTAATTAAAGAGTTTGATAAGATAATAACAAGGACACCACCATCACAAAACGTCCTCAATAAGGACACCCAATATGAGGACTTGAAGAAATGGCAACAGACAACCTTCATTGATGTGTAATTCCAGAGTTATGACAATTGTATTTTTAAGTATCTTTTGTATGTGTGATTCCAGAATTTCCAGGTTTATGAGTGGGGTTAAAGATTTTAAAAGAACAATTTTCATTAAAAAATTTCCCTACTTTTACTCCTTAAATGACCTAGAGTCAAAACAATCACAGCCAGAGCTCTGTCAACCTAATGAATGAACTTGAAAGTGTTAACAAGATCAAGAACATGCTATACTATAGCAGCTCATTCTTACCTCCACCCCTTAGATTACAATCAAATAAATCAAAAGCAAAAAACCCTGCTGCCATCGAGTCAATTCCAATTCATAGTGACCCTATTAGAGTAGGACTGCCGCACAGTGTTTCCCACGCTGAAATCTGCACCGGAGCATGGCTGAAGAACAGCTGGTGGGTTCCAACTGCCAACCTTCCAGTCAGCAGTAGAATGCTAAACAACTGCACTCCAAGGCTCCTTTCTACAACTAGATGTTGCTGTTGTTAAGTGCGGTCGAGTCGGGTTCCGACCCATAGCAACCCTGTATAGGATTTCCAAAAAGCAGCTGGTGAACTACAACTGCAGGCCTCCTGGTTCAAGAGGACTTTGCAGTGCAGCACATTAACCAACAGCGACACATCAGGACTCCAAATAGGGTAAGACAAAACAAGGGTGAGAAAAACAAATGGAAGCAGATAATTGAGAGCTCCTAAGAAATCTGATAGTAATTTGGGCAGGGTGTGAAGGAAACAGAATAAAGAAAAGATGTAAGATAAACAGAAAGACAGGAACCTATCAAAACACAGAGGTAGGTCAGCTCAATCTGCAGATTATTTCATTCTGATGAGATTCTAAATTTGAATATCTGTGGTCATAAAGCATCATGAGTTGTATTTTCTGATGCCAATCTCCAGTACTTACTCTAGAATCACCAAAAATTGACTCAAATCTATAAGAGGGTCTTCCTCATGACCACAAGTGACTTGGGGACATTTTGGGTACTTTGAGAAAACTCCAAATTTGAGCCCCTGAGGGAAGTTCTGTCTGGCCACTTGTAAATTCAGAATCTGGAACCATCTAAACTAAAATTCCAGAGAATTACTGTTTCTTTACTTTAAAATAATGAGAAAATTCTATGCTAAATAAAATAGTTATGTATCCAACAACCAACAAGCCACTGCCAAAAAGTCGATTCCGACTTACAGCAACCCCGAATGGTAGGAGCAGAAAGCCTCATTTTTCTCCTGAGGAGCAGCTGGTGGGTTTGAACAGCTGACCTGCGGTTACAAGTCCAAAGGCTCCTTGTGGTTGTTAAGTGCTATTGAATCGGTTCCGATTCACAGCAATCTTGTATAGGGTTTCCAAGGAGTGGCCGGTGGGTTCAGTGTTTGTCCTACAGTACCACATGCAGGCTCCTAATCAAGGTAAATTATTTAATACTCCGAATGTCAATACTGACTACTGCTAGTCCTCAATCTTTCTTACCAATCAAACACAAATTTTCTTAAGAGATCAACAGTGCCAGTGCCAAAGGAGGAATGGTTAAGTTTAAGCCAATCACAGAAATTCCATTGCCCTTTGCCAGTGACTGCCACATGACTAGGTTCTGACTAGATAAAAGAGCCAAATGAAGAGCCAAGACTTTCTGACTACCTTGGCACTGCTGATTGGCAGTAAAACTTCTGGTTGCAAGATAATGAAAAGTCTGCAACTTGAATGGCAAGTTTCCAAAGCAGGGAGACCAGTCAGTGTCTACGGCTAAATTATGGGCTCTGAAAATTTCCCTTTAAATAACAACAAATCACTTGTCATGGCTCTAGGAGGAGACGTGACACTTATCTGCTCCAAGTACATACGCTTAATTTGGGATGAAAAAATTATACACATGTATCAAATCACTGCTTTTTAGCAGAGCATCGTACATTACGGGGAGGGCCACGACGTCGGCCATAGTAGCCACGTCTGTAACGGCGGCGATCAGCAGCATACCGGCTCCCTTCGACAGGAACTCCATCTGGGCCAGTAACATTGGCCGCTTCTGCACCCTGAGAAACAAGAATAAGTATTGGTCTCAGAATCACAATTTAAACTAAAAGACAAAATTATAAAAATATAAATAAAAAGACTTACACTGCCAGACTGGCAGAACATACAAAGAATTCCTATGATGACCTCAAAAATGCATCCAAGTTTTAAAAAGGTGAGCAAAAGTGCTACATGTTCCCATTTTATATGCATACCGTTTCGTTTGTTTACACAATCTAAGCCTTGCCTTCTTATGTGATTAGATAAGTTCAAGAGTAGTATGTAACTCTGTAAACTTCATAACTAGTAAATATAACCACAGAAGTAACAAGTATTGCTGGGCCAGGAAGAATATGCTCAGTGGATAAGAACTAAAATATTGTGGTCTTCTTAGAAAATGTTGAAACTTATTTTAGTCTAAGAAGCATCAAAACAACAACAACAACAACAACAACAACAAATCACTATTCATGGGCTCATGTGGCTTCGTCCAGCACTGATTTACTGAGTCAAACTTTCCCCATTTTGGCATTAACAGGAAGAAACCAGCCCCGCTTTTGTAACACATATGGTTTAGCTGACTACTATCATTCACCTTGTTAGCCAGTGCATAATTCAGCTGCCACAATTAGCTGCCATGGCAGTTATACCTTACACAATTTAAAAATATTTCTATTCTTATCATTATATTGAACAATGAATAAGACGACCACAGAAGAATCGATGCTTTGGAAAACACTGTAAAGTACCATGGACTGTCAGAAGAGAAAACATGCTTGGAAAGGTGGAAGGTCAGCAAAAAAAAAGAGCAAGACCCCCAACAAGATGAACTGACACTGTGGCAGCAACAATGAGCTCAAGCATAACAATTGTTAAGGAGGAAACAGGACGGGGCAGTGCTTTGTTCAGTTGGACACAGGGTCACTATGAGTCAGAGCCAACTCTACAACAACTAACAACTAACATTCTTGGAGTCTGTATTGTTTTAGCAATGATAATAGATTGTCAATGGCAAACCCACTCTTAGTGACCGACCCCACGTATACAAAGTAGAACTGCTCCATAGGGTTTTCAAAGCCACGATCACCAGCCCTGTCTTCTGAAAAGCCTCTAGATGGGTAGATCACTACTTGAGTGCTCAACTGTTTGCGCCACCCAGAGACTCTTAAAAGATACCTCTGTTGGTAAGTACTGTGAGTCAGCTGCGATTCATAGCCACACTACAGGTTTCCAAGGAACAGCTGGTGGATTTGAACTGCCAAGCTTTCCCTTAGAGCTTATCCTACAGTGCCACACCAGGACTCCTAAAAGATACTACTGTCAAATCAAACATGTAGTACCCTAAACATAATTCTGTAGTTATGCTTTAGGATGATCCATGAGATACTTGGGATGAATTCATTCTGATCAAAGTTGTTATACAACCTATTAGGATGCAAATTTAAGCCAAACAGAGAAAACAGCGGGTTTACATTAAAACTGAATCTTCCTTGAGATTAACATATTTTTTACAGTGTATTACTTGTGCAAAAGTATTTATACACTGCAACCTGGAAAAAAAAAAACTTATAAAAGGAGCTTTTATCTATTTTTAATGCTATGAATGTTAAAATTTTAATCTATACTTAAATATACATTTGGAACCAAAATAAAACATGTCATTTTAAAATTTGAGAAGTTATGATTTCTTCCATCACAGTTTAATTTTAAATTCGAAATTAATCTAAAATACATTTTGCTTAAAAAATCACTCCCTCCTTTTAGACAAAAACTTAAAATGTTAATTCACAAGGGGCCAAGAAACCATTTATTATACAACAAAGCCATGGTCAGCCCACAAAATGGATGATAAAAACACCCAACCCCATTTTGCTCTCACCTTCTCTCCTTCAACCACATCAAACTCTACAGTTTCTCCATCTCCTACGCTGCGCAGGTACTTCCGTGGGTTATTCTTCTTGATGGCAGTCTGCCAAGTGAACAGAAAATTCTAAATGAGGTGAATGTCAATAATGGCTACATACTTTATTGATTTCAAGTTTATTGAGTGAACTTGAAAAACCTGTCAAACCTATGATTACTTTTTAATAATGTGAGCCTCGAAAACAATAAAACAAAACACTATATTCCACATTACTTTCTTGATTCACACTCGTCTTCAAAATCCACCTTGCTAGGTGGTATAAACAAAGTGTGTAGTTATCAGACAGCTTCTTTATATTCTGATTATGTAGTCATGGTATTGGGTAGCAGTTACCTCACACCATTCAACTTCTGAGACTCAGAGTGTAGCTCCATCAGCAGGGGTGGGGTGGTGACTCTGATAGAGAATGTGTGTGTGAGTGAGTGTGGAATGCCAAGACATAGCGCATTCAAAACACACATTAGGTACAGAGGTGTCTCTAGACAAGAGAAAACTGCTAACCAGAAATGGAAGCAAATGATGTATGCGATGGGGAAGTGGGGGGAAGAGTTGTTGCGATTTAAAAAAAAAAAAGGTAAGAATGAAAAATGCCAAGAGCATAAATATTTTTGGTAAAGTACAGGACATATTAGTGATAATCTAGCTGTTGCCACAGTTTTATAAAGATCAAACATGAGGTCGACTGCTATGTGATTTATCTGAGGTCACAAAGGTCACAACTCCTTCTTATTTTGTGTGCCCTCGAATCTGTTCTAACTCACAGGGACCCTATAGGGCAGCGTGGAAATGTCCCACAGGGCTGCCAAGGAAGCAGATCACCAAATCTTGTCTCCCACAGAGCTGTGGGTAGGTTTGAACCACCAAATTATCAGTTAGCAGTCAAGTGCTTAACCACAGCACTAGCAGAGATCCTTGGCCCCTACTGTGGTGGAGAAGAATTCATATCACTGTACTATAAATGCTATTTATTCAGTATTGTTCTCACCACACTATTTATAGGTCAACTCATCTATACATGTCTCCTGACAATACATTTAAAGGTTAATGAAGATGCTAGTCTGCATGAAAAACAACCCTACAAGGTATCTGTTTATGAATAGGGCTCCTTTATTCCAATCAGTGGAATGGAGATAATAAGTCCTATCATGAATTTCCATTTCTTTCACTGGTATCTTCTTAACAGTTAAAGGGGATCTGAGTTTCTAAGGAACTAGGTCAACCTTATTTTATAAGGTGATTAGGCATGTGTAATCTAGCCCTTCCCCTTCTGAGTAGGAGAGAGGGAAAAAAAAAAAAAGAACCAATAGAGCAGAGACCTCACCCACAGGGAAAAAAAAAAAGGCAGTTCAGGACAGGATATATGCGCACGCAGCATGAACATTCAACCATTCCAACAACAGCCCCTCCCTGCCGGCTCCTTCCCCATTTCCTGTTCAACTGGGCAGGCCTCAACACATAGGAGTGACTCACCACACAACCTCATGGGGCTGGAATCAGGTCATATACTTACAGGCTAATAAAACTGGCCACCGGTACAGAAACACATGA
>NW_006409006.1:106377-130962 GCF_000296735.1 Chrysochloris asiatica | reverse complement strand
GTTACTCTCCATCTATTATTTTAATCAACACTTTTTTTCAGTCTGTTGTGACTTTTAAAAAGTCACTGTCTCCAAGATAAAAAAAAAAAAAAAAAATTCAATTAGCTACAACTGAAGTATATCTAGTCAAACAGATACATAAACAGTTAAGAACTACAACTGAAGAGTTTGTTCTTAGAAGTATCCCTATCTCTACACCCACACCACTGTAAACAAAAGGAAACAGAAAACCAGACACTTGACAGGCTGCACAGCTTGTAAATATGCCATCTTTCCTGGTGACATGCTAAGCATACACACATATTGCAGACAACTCATTGAGAACAAAATATACAAAAATAGGTATTCTCTCTTTTAACTAATTTTGTAAACAAATCTCTAAAAAAGAAAAAAATATATATACACAGCCATCTAGTCGATTCTAACACGTAGTGATCCTCCAGGCCAGAATCCTACCCAACAGGGTCTCTAAGGTCACAAATGTTTAACAGAGGCTGGCTGCTGCCACACCTTTCTTACTGGTGAGTTCAAATGGCAGACCTTTTGGCTGGCAGCTCAGCGCTATAACCACTGCATCACGAGGGATTTTTAAACAAGTCCAGGATACACAATAACAGAGTAAATACCTTCCCAGCTAATTAAGTAATGTAAACAAAGAGTAGACTATCACTAGTAGAGACACGCTTATATGTTTCATATCTTACCCATTCCCCAATTCTGTATTTCCTTCAAATCTAAGACGATGTGGGTCTTTTGGCCCTGTTGTTGTTATGTGCCGTGGAGTTGGTTCCGACTCATAGTAACCCTGTACAGGGTTTCTGAGGCTGTAAATCTTTACGGGAGCAGAAAGCCTCATCTTTCTCCCCAACAGCTGGCACTTTGAAACGGTTGACCTTGAGGTTAGCAGCCTGATTCGTACCCACTACTCTATAAGACATGTTAATCACGCTTCATTTTAACAGGAGTGAAGGCTACCCTGGGAATTAGTTTCCTGATGTTACATACACCCTAACCATCGGCTTATAGCTACTTCAAGTTACAGCTGCTCTAATCAAGTAGCTTGAATTAATACCAAGGGGTAATGGGGAATTCAGTGGTAAATGTCTCATCTTCTATGTGGGAGACTTGAGTTTGATTCACGGACAACGTACCTCTTATGTGTAGCCACCATGCATCTGTCAGTGGAAGCCTCTAGACTGCAAAGAGGTTTCAGAGTTTCTAGACCAAGACAGAAACTTCTGAAAACTCAGCTCATGAAAACCCTATGGAGATCTCACTGATCTTCAATTGATCTCGGGATGGTGCAAGACTGGGTTGCCATGCGCTATAGGCTAACTCAAGGGCAGCTAACAACAACAAAAAAAAAACCACCAATACCCACCCATGCAAAATCCAGATAGTGTGCAGTCAAACACTAAGGAAGGGTCAAAAAGTCAGGAGACTATGATGGCTGTAGTTAAGGATTCAACGACTTTAAAAATTAAAAAGTGGTCAGTATTCATTCAATTGCAAAAATAAACTTTGTTTAAAAATAGCTAATAGGACGGGACAGATGCCAATCCTAAAATATAGAATTGAACTATCATTCCTAAATAAACATCACACACAAGAACTTAGGTTAGGATAATAGTTTATAGGACTTCATTTAGGTAAAGACTCCAGCAGATTACAGATACCTCTTTTTCAGGAGACAGATGTGACAATTATCATTCCTCTCTCTTACCTGATGTACAAATACATCTTCTTTGGTGTCATTTCTGTTGAAAGACAAAACGCTTACAATTAAAAGAACTATGTAAGGGGGGGAACTTCAAAGAGCAGAAGCTTTATATGTTTAGAACCCACCCCTGAACATACAACATCCTCTAAACTCAAGTCAGACACCTAATCACTCCTCCTTAAACCCTTTTAACCCAGTTACGATACTCACCTTACTCCTCCACATTACCACAGTGCTAAGATTTAACATACAGAAACATCTCTTTCCTCTCTTGCCTTTCTAAATCATGTGGTATGTAATCAGAACCCTAGATTTTTCTCCCAGCAAAAGCAAAGTAAGACCGTTAAAAGGACAGGGCACAGCTGTGAACTAGGCTCTCCTTACACTGAAACTTAAAACAGCCTTCCTTTGCCCCACCCTTCTCCCCCAGTACCACAACAGACAAGGAATAAATTGGAAGAATGTTCTTAAGTGAGGGAAAGCAAACACACAAACAACAACAAAGGAAATGACATCTTCTAAAAACATTGTAGGACTCCTGACAACTTGCAGTTGCATTCTCATTCCTAGAGGGTTAGATGTTAAAGAAAACACTATGGTTTCTACACAAGCCTCGGACCAGACCTGTGTTACAGATCCAGCTCAATTACGTACTAGTTCTGCGACCTTAGCAAAGTTGCTTAACCAGTCTAAGATTCCATTTCTCCGTCTGTGAAATGATGGATATGGACTCAATTACCCTAAGGCCCTCTCCATTTCTGATTTCATTTTTATCTCCTCTTTTTTTTGCCCCCCTTAACGACTAGACTTTATGAAGTTACCTATTATCATTCTGGAAAGGTATTTTAATTAAGAATGTTTAATGACCAGTAGCTTAAAAATGAGAATATTTATAGTGCTTGGAAATTTTAACACTTACATAAGCGGTTTAATAAAACATGGTAAGAGACTATTAAAACTACTGGTGCTACAAAGTATGTAGGTATTTATAACATGTAAAGATACACAAGTACACATACCGATTTATAAATCCATATCCGTTTCTGACGTTGAACCATTTGACAGTGCCAAGGACTTTGGTGGCTAAAATAGGATTAAGCAGATATATTAGCATCTGACCTACAAAGACATAAATCTCCTGTCACTAAGGTCTTGATTTGTTAAGGTTTTGGTTGTTGTTGTTGTTAAGTGCCGTCAAGTCGGTTCTGACCCACAGCGACCCTGTGTAGGGTTTTCCAAGGAGTGGCTGGTGAGCTTGAACTGCCGACCTTGCAGTTCAAGCCGGCTTTGCTATCCAGCGCATTAACACATAGCGCCACATAGCGTTATATAAAGTCCCAAACATACCTGAGGAAACCACTGAATGCTCAATTCCAAAATATATTAGGAAAAGAAAGTGTACCAAGTTGAGATATCAATCATAAGAAAATGCTTTTCGAAGAAGACTAAATCTTCCTTTCTTACTAAAGTCATAAGACACACAGTGGTCAAAAGTCTATCCCATTCTGCACTAATTATAATTGAGAAAAAGCACAACAAAATGTTGGAAAAAAAATTGAGAAACATTGAGGAAACGTTTTGTAATTAAAAAAGACAGGCCATAATGAAGGAGAATGATGGAGAAAGATGAACAAGGCAAGTACTATGGACACATTACTTTCACACTTCAAAACTTAAAGCAAACTTTAACAAGTAACATAGTATCTCCTTATTAACAGCCAATCCACAAAGACAAAGTAACTTGTCTAGTTGCCAAATGGGGGCAGAGCACAGGCATCCATGGTAATAATAGAACTGAAGCTGTTTCAATCCAGTTCTGTACTTACCACCTTGAGACATGATGTAACAGGCCTTTTCAAACCACAGTGATGAGTTTGGGCTTCTGTTCATTATTATCCTACTCTGCAGTTGATGGGAGTAAAACTCAGTATTTTCTCTAAAACCCCCATCTTTAACTTGGTCATTGTCCGTAACTTTTATCAAGAGCAGGACCAGTTCACTGAAGCATCAGATTTATTAACAAAATTTCAAGAGAAGGTATTCTAAAGAAATAGTATGGCCATATTATTTTTACTTCGTAGGTGCATTTATTCTAACCATTTCAAAGATGGCCTTTCGAATCAATTGTGAATGATGAATTCAGTACCTTTATGAAATAACCTGCATCAAAATTCAGGAAATACATGAGGCTATTATGAAAACTCAATAAAAGTGGGAACCTTAAAAAAATAGGGGGTGGAGTGGAGTGAGGTGGGGAAACTAGTAGGGGGATGAAAAGCAACAATTAGCATTAAGCCATGTACCTCTAAAACCCATGCATGAAAATTATGATTTTGTTTTTAAGTTCAGGGCTAAGATTTTAATTAGGACTTGCTCAATGTGGGCAAGGTTAGTTCTGAGATTTGCTAGATTGATAATGCTTAAGGAAGTATTTTAGTTCTCTTTATAAAATCACCACCACCAGCAAAAAAAGATGTCTCCAAGCAGTCATGCATTCCCCATTGACTAAGCATTCTTTAGCTCTAATTCCAATTACTGAAGATCAAACCTTTAGAATCTTTAGTTTGGGGTCACTATAACTTGAGCATCAAGACAAAGGGGGGGGAAGGATATTTTAGATGCCAAAGTGCACAGAACATAAATTATATACTTTTAAATCACACATCAGGCTAAGTGATAAACTTTTTGTGTCTTCTTTCATTTGTCCAAATATAGTTGTTAAGTGCTGTCAAGTTGGTTTGACTCATAGCTACCCTGCATAGGATTTCCGAGGAGTGGCTGGTGACTTTGAACTGCCAACCTTGTGGTTCAAACTGACTTTGCAGTCCAATGCATTATCCTACTGTGGGATAATGCTGTAGGATAATGCATTGTCCACACCAGGACTCTGGGCACATAAAAAGATGGGAACTGCTATGATTAATTTTTTATAGCTCATATCTAAGACTATCTATGGCAATCTTGGTGTGGCATTGTAGAATAAGCACTGGACTGCTAACCATAGGGCAGCAATACAAAACACCACCAGCTGCTCCTTGGAAATGCTATACATGGTCTATATGGGTCAAGAACCAATTCTATGGCACTTAACAACAACAGGACTATCAAAGGGCTAATCTCGATTAGAAAGGGAACACTAAATAATGAGGGGGAGAGAAAGATGAGAAATGATTTTCAAGTTTTAATCCAAGTTTTAAATTATTTAAAAAAATAAATAAATAAAAAATAAAAAAATCCTAATTCTAGAAATATTTCCAAGAGCTTTATATGGTAAAATACATTCACCACCCATATTGCTTCTTTAAAACCAGAGACCCAACTAACTACATTACACAAAGGCAGAGGGGTTGGCCAAAAAGTTTCTATAATGTTCCTGAGAAGTCCCCGGGTGATGTAAATGGTGAAGCCACGGGCTGATGATAACTGAAAGGTGAGCGGTGTGATTACACCCAGAAGCCCCTCAGAAGACCTGGCAGATTACTTTTTAAAAAGTGGTCAATGAAAACCCAATGGAGCCGTTTTACTCTGACACACATGGGATCACCTTAAATTTATATGGACTTGATGGCAATTGGTTATATGTTCATTACAAGGGAAACTTTATTTCACATCTGTAAATAATTTTCTCTGACCTCAGAAACCCTACATGGGGTTGTTATGAGTTGGAACCCTACCATGGCACTTAATAATAATGGATATGTGCTATAAACTGAAGTTAACGTCCATTTGCAAAAACTAGAATGGGCAAAGCCAAGAAGAGATTCCCATATCAGGCAGAATTGTGGCTAGCACTTCTTAAGGATGCAAGTGTTGGCTTGACAAAGGAAAGGAGAAGGCAGAGTACACTGGACAGAGGCAAACAGGACTAAAGTATCATGTGGTTTTCCATTTTGAGAGAGTTGGAGTTATAGTGCAAAGACCAAATCTGGTAAAGACTCAGTAGCAGTTGGTGGTGGTGGTGTGCCAAGGAGTAGGTTCGAACTCATAGCCTGTACAGGCTTCCAAGGCTGTAAATCTTTACCAGAGCAGAAAGCCTCATCTTTCTTCTGCAGGACAGCTGTTAGTTTCGAACTGCTGACCTTGAAGTTAGCAGCCTAATTTGTAACCACTGCACTACCAGAGGATTGAGGAAATCGACTTTATCTGTGTTTTTTTATCTTTAAAGTAAAAGTACTTGCTTTCCCTATCTCAGAGTAGTAAGTTTCTTTATCTGAAAAAAACACACATCATTAAGTATTACATCTTAACCCTACTAAGAATGATTCTCTCATTTTCCGTGGAAGTGTTGTTAAGTGTCTTCAAGTCAATTTCAAATCATAGTGACCCTATATAGTCTCAGAGGAGTGGAAGCTGGGTCTGAATCGCCTTGCTGTTAGCAGTCCAGTACTAATACTCCAGAGTCACACCACAACTTTAATTCAACACAAAGCCTGTTGTTTTCTTTCTACACAGGTTACATCTAGAGAGTTGCTTGGCAGTATCTACGTGAAGTCACTGGATCATTGAATTGTGTTATACTTTCTTCACATTGTTGTTATGTGCCCTGGAGTCCGTTCCGACTCATAGCGACCACGTTCAGGGTTTCTGAGGCTGTAAATCTTTACGGGAGCAGAAAGCCTCATCTTTTTCCCACGGAACAGCTGGTAGTTTTGAACTTCTGACCCTCAGGTTAGCAGCCCGTTTCGTAACCACTCCGCTACCAGAGCGCCTTATTCCCTCAATTTTCTTCTTAATTTGCAGGCAAGGCTCAGCGTTATCTGACAAACACGCCCCACCCCAAACACTGAAAAGTTCTCTGAAGCATCCTACGCCCACCTGTTAACTTTCCTGTTTAAAAAGAAGAGTGAACGATACAATGACACACCCTTTAGTGGCTTCATTCACCACCCACAAGCTTAGCAAGCCTGTTTAAGGCCGCACACAGGGCGTTACTTAAGGGAGGAGAGAATGGTGAAATACGTGGCAAAAACAACTGCCACCACTGAAACCCGCGTTAAGCCTCTGCCCCAAACCTGACTATCTCATCTTCCTGTTTCCCGTGCTATGTCCCAAGGTGATGAGGTTTTCAATGTCTTCCCCACATTCCCAAGGAAATTTTTTTCAGGCTGCTGCACCACGTGCGTTCCCACAGTCCAGGAAGAGGAAAACGTGTAGCGACAGGAGAACATTTCACGGCTCTTTGCAGCAGGGGGCACAGAAAAGGGAGGAGGTCGTGGGACCAACGCACAAGTTTCCCGGGGAGGATTGCAACATCTCTTTGTCGGCATGTGGCCGACAGGAGCATGGCGTCTTTCCCGTGCCCATGTGGGAAGGGCGTCAGGGACTGACACCTGAGCCTTCATAGCAAGAAGCCTTTCCACTGTTCCCTCCCTTTCTCCAATCTACAGCCTCACTCTTTTCCTTCGGAGAGTCTTAAATCCTAGACTCCTCAAATCCCAGCCCACGTGTCTGTCCCTCTCCTACATCTACAGACATCCCTACCCTATTCTCCACTCCCAGCCCGCTGCTCTTTTCTCTTCGGACTGGGACATTCTCTACCATAGGATTCTGCGACAATGCCTGCCTGGGGGACAGAACTTAAGCCCCTAATTGACGGATCCCCCACCAGGGGCGACACGCCAGGGCAGCTAAGGGTGCAGGGCGAGGCGCGCTTACCTGGGAGCACCTACAAAGTGGGCGGGCAGCGGCCGGCGGCGCTGGGAACCCCTGATTGTCAATCTTCCCGGCCCGGCTGGGAAACGCAGCGAGAGCTGCGCACACGTGCTCAGCGACCCGCCGCAGGCCCGCCCCGCCGCCAGCAGCTCGTACCCTCCAGGGCCTGACTCACCGAGAACTTTTTTCTCCGCGTCTTCACTGCCGGCGGGGGCTGAAGAGGCCGGGGCCGCGGTGTCCGCGGCTGTGGGGGCCGCGTCCCCACCGGGGTTTCCTGCGACGAGGGCGGTGGGCGCCGGGGCCGCGGTCTGGGGCGCGCCGCTGCCCACCGGGCTCTTGGGCGCGGGATCCTGGGGGGCCGCAGCGGCCGCCTCCGCCGGAGCCTGCGGGAGGGTGGTGGTGGTGGTGGTGGTGGCCTCGCCCGCCTCGCTCATGCCGCCTCCTCTGCTCTCACTCGGGCACCTCGGTGGCGGTTGGTCGGCGGTTAGCGCGGCTGGTGGTCGCGGCGGCTGGGGCTCGTTCTCTGGGAGGCCGGTGGGGATCTCGTGGCGCAGGCGGCGGCAGCCGAGGTGGGGTCTCGCGGCGGAGGCGGCTCGTGCTCTCGGGCAGCGCCCTCGCTCTTGGGCTCCTCGCTCGATCTTACTGCCCCAAAAATGGCCCCGCACAAGTTTTTCTAGGCGGCGCACCAGCCTGGGAGGGAAGGGCGAGCGAGGGAAGAGGGTGGGGAAACTTGGCTCCAGAGTTGGGCATTGCCTTCATTAGCATTTAAAGGCGCCCGGTGCTCTTTTCAACTCGACAACCCACCCACGATCGAAGCGCAGGGGACGAGTTGGGAGCAAAGAGAAGTAAAAGTATAAGATTTAGATGACAATCTGGATTTTCTGAGGGCCTCTGCCCTTTGCTGGAACGGGACAGGGGATCCCTTTCTCTTGACATCGTGACACCTAAAACTGACTCGTAAGAGGGGTAATATAGAACTTCCAAATCATGCTACACTTCAGGCTCTCAAACACTGTTCTTAAATCCTTTGCATTGAATCACTGAGCATTCATCAAACACTGGTGGTTATTTGTGATACATCAATGAAGAACTCAATAATAAAATCTTAAATATGTTTGCAACTTGTACCTTAAAGTTAATTTACAGATGACTTCATTTATAGTCCACAGGTGATAAAATTGAAACCCAGACTTTAGAGAATAAATATAGATGTCAGAGCTTACATCAATTTAATATCAACAAGTGATGAGCTGTTAATATGTATTTAATAAAGTATTTGTGGAAAAAATTGCCGGGTTCACATCTTATCTTCTCCAATCGACTCTGATGCCTACCACCTGGTGAAACTTACACACCTGAGTCCTCTTCGGAGTTGTTAGGTATAGAGAAAAAGAACCGCTAATAAACGTTTCCCCAGTTTAAAGAGTTCACGTGGTCCGCAGAGACTGGTCTAGATTGTGATAAACACATGGCCAGAGGGAGTATGACTTGAACACAGAAACTGTCTGGAATAGATGACTAGTTGATGTTCTCTATCTATATGTAAATTCTGGCTCTGCTCTGAATTAAGGGAGTTAACTTGACCTGTTTTCAGTATTCCAGAGTCAGTTTCCTCCTTTATGATAAGGTGTTGTGAAAGTAGATGAGATTATCATATGCAACCCCAGAGTCTGGTCCAGAAAAGCTCTCAGTTATTAGGTACCCCCTCATTCCTCTCAAAGTATTTACTTATTTTGTACGAAATTTGTTCACCTACCTGTTTGCCCACTTTCTTGAGGGTAGCTATCTAGTCCAATTTATCTTTGTATTTCTACTGTCTAGCTCAGTACCTAGCAGAAAGCTAGAAGAAAGTGAATACAAAATGATTAAATCTTCCAAACTCTCCTATCTACATATCTATTATCAATTATTATAAAACCAGCCTTCTTACTTTCTTATTACATCCATGAAAACTCCAAACTGTGATGCATACAGTAATAATACAGAAAATACCACAACAGAACTGCTGATCTAAGAATGATTAAATTAGATCTTAGTTTTTAAAGATTATGATCTTAATTAAAATGAAATAAAAACATGATTTATCCTGGTGAGGACTGACTAATAATGGCTTTCTTATCCAACAATGTGATTATCTTTGCGATTTTATTCTGCAGAATCTGATTGCAAGGAAAATAATGAGGGGAGTTGAATTCCTCAAATCATATCCAATAACCAATCATGTTTTAATATATATATTCATGATTGGAAAATGATTTATAACTAACAGGTTGTCTCTAATCTCTGTTGTTATTGTTGTTTAGTGCTTTCGAATCATTTCCTACTCACAGTGACCCTGAATAGGGTTTCCAAGTTACAGCTGGTGAGTTTGAACTGCCGACCTTCCAGTTCAAACAGACCTTTTGGTCCAGTGAGTATGCTACAGCATCTCCTAATCTCTAAAAGGCCTTCAAATAAATGCAGAATGAATGCACCTTGGGATTCCCTAGAAGTTGTGCTATAATCTTCCCATAACGACTCTTCATTTTCAGTTAAAAAAAAAAAAAAAGAAAAAGCAATGAGCATCTGGGAATATTTGGTGTTATATTAAATATACCTAAAGAAAATTAATTGTAACAATCAAGATTGATGTTGTTTTAATATTCGTAATATAGTCATATTAGAGCAACTTAGACACAGATGCACATAAATCTATCCACCTTACACCCATTAATTCATGCACTATAGTTAGCACATAAGTATCCTGGTGTGGCATTGTAGGATTAGCACTGGACTGTTAATCACTATGTCAGCAGTTCAAACCCACCAGCTATATCTCGGCAATGCTATATAGGCTCGCTGAGAGTCAGAAGCAGTTCCAAGGCATGTAACAATGTGTGAACATGCTAGATTATGAGTTTCCAGTGTTGATCAAGATAGAGCTTGCTATAAAATATTTTTGATGTAATGTTAAGTAACCTCACCCCCCGCCCCCCATCATCGTTTCTACTCTAAGAAAATATCACTTCTTAAATTGGGGATTAAGTGGAATAAAAAGAATCATAATCTATTGTTGACAGCAATCATATTTTAGCAATGACTAGTTTGGTCAGGAAAACAAAAGCTACTCTGTTCCAAGTATGAGGACAGTCAGAGCTTAACAACTGTTTGCTGGACTGAAAGAGGGAAAATCAGAGAGGTTTTACTGAAGATTTCAGACAGGAGCAAAACTGGCGGTTCTCAAGAATGCTTCTAAAGTTAGTGATTCTCTGGGAAGCTTCCAGTTATTCCTCTCCAGGTTTTGTAAGATCTAAAGCTGATATAATTTAGAGAGTGTTGTTGTTAAGTGCCATCAAGTCGGTTCCGACCCATAGCGACCCTGTACAGGGTTTCCGAGGGTGTAAATCCTTACCGGAGTAGAAAGCCTCATCTTTCTCCCACAGAGCAGCTGGTAGTTTCAAAGCGCTGACCTTAAGGTTCACAGCCCGATTCGTAACCACTACGCTACCAGAGTACTCTCGAAGAAATAAATCCAAAAATTTGAGTACAAAATGGTTAAAGCCATTGTCAGAGTTTTAGGGTCCATGCAAGAGAAAAACCCTGCAGTTTAAACATCATTAGCTTCAAGACAAATCCACTCTTGTTCCAGCTATCTAAGTTGGCAACAGAGCTACAAATGCTCCTCAAGACGTTGATCTGGAAACAGCTTTGAGTCTCCATCTGCACATACATCTTTCTGTATCTGGAAAAGAATGGCCTCCACCTCTTTTGTCTTCTCCATCTTGAGCAAGTGTCTCTCTTTGGCAGTTCCAACCTGGAACTATACAGGGAAGGAGATTCAAAAATAGAGTTCTTGCCTTTGAAGTGGCTAACTACCCATAATGCTGAATTGACTAGAGGCTATGCGGCATCTATCATCCATTCAAGGGACTAGAGTTAAAGTAAAGATACATTGATATAACCCATTTGACCTAGCCTTGATGGCTTGATTCTCAGAATTCTAGTTGTTGTTGTTGTTAAGTGCCGTCGAGTCGGTTCCGACCCATAGCGACCTTGTACAGGGTTTCCGAGGGTGTAAATCTTTACGGGAGTAGAAAGCCTCATCTTTCTCCCGCGGAGCAGCTGGTAGTTTTGAACCGCTGACCTTAAGGTTCACAGCCCGATTCATAGCCACTACGCTACCAGAGCTCCTTCGACTAGAGGAAGATAAATAATAATAAAAAAAGAGCAAAATAAATTTTGATAAAAGAAACAAGGGTAAATTGCTACAATTTACTTGACCTACACTTATGAGGTAGTAACTAAAATACCAACAGAGAGGGAAGGAGTCTTCATATCAAGTTTCAATGCTATCCCTTCTGTACACAGGGTACATAGGAATGGGCAACTTAGACATTGGCTACCTAAAATGAGGGGGCAATAAAGGCATGAAGTGACTGGCTTACAAGGTTTCAAGGGGGAGTTTAGTTTCATAGGGTGTGAGGAAAGAAAGAGTCCCCACTGAATAGTTTTCATCTTGTCTAGATTGTTACTATTGTTGATAGGTGCCGAATCATACTGACCCTATGCACAACTGAATGAAACATTGCTCAATCCTGGGCCAACCTCACAAGTGTTGCCACACTTGAGCCCATTGATGCTGCCACTTTGCCAATCCATCTAGCTGGGGGTCTTCCTCTTTTTCTCTGACCCTCTACCTTACCAAACATGATATCTTCTCCAGCAACTGGTCTCTCCTGACTATATGTCCAAAGTATGAGAGAGGAAGTTTGGCCATCCTGGCCTCCAAGGAGCACTCTGGCTGCACTTCTTCCAACACAGATCTGTTGGTTCTTTTGGCAGCCCATGGTACTTTCAATATTCTCCTCTAACACCATAACTCAAAAGCATCAATTCTTCTATGGTCTTTATTATTCACTGTCCAGCTTTTGCATCCATATGAGGTTATTGAAAATACTATGGCTTTGGTCAGGGGCACCTTAGTCCTCAACCTGACATCTTTGCTCTTCAGCACTTTAAAAAGGTCTTGTGTAGCAGATTTGCCTAATGCAATATGTCGTTCGATTTCTTGACTGCTGCTTCCATGAGTGTTAATAGTTGATCCAAGAAAAATGAAGTCCTTGTCTAGATGGGTCTGGTAAAAAGAGATGGAGATAAGATTCTTATGATTTAATAATGAGTAATTGTTATCATGACTTAATTGCAACATTCTCAATTGTAAAGGTAGAAGTTTTGTAACAAAAACAGGGGCATGGTTAAACTTACAGTCCAGAAACAAAGGACCCTAAGATCATCACGGGAGAAGAGCACAAGTGGAATGCTAGACCTTATCCAGAGAAGCAGCAGTGCCAGAGATGGAGGCAGAGATGGGGACATGGAGAAAGGGAGCAGCTGAGGACTCTAGATTCATTGGAAATGAGGGACTAAGAGATGGCAGCCACGAGGCAGACTTGCAGAATGTGTCCTTTGGTGATGTAAATTATTGTATATGCCTAAGTATTTAAAAAAAAAAAAAAAAAAAAGCTAAAGTGAATGAGAGAAATACTGTTAACTGATGGTACATGGAAGGGATTATAATCATTGCAATGAAACAAGGTGTACGATTTATTGTAAATTTAAAACTGATCTGCCCTGTAAACTTTTACTCAGTCCACAATAAAAACCTTAAATAAAAAAAAATTTATAAAAAAGAAATACTGATATATAAACATATCTGATTCTGTAAAACAATTAAATATTAATATAAACCTGATTTTTGCCAAGATAACACAGCTTGCAATAAAAAGTAGAGGAATAAAAAAGTAAAAGTTTTTCTGGTGTCTCCAGCAGTTTTCAGAGAAGAAGATACTATGATTATTATAATCTTTTTTACATTCACTAGCAATTCACTCTTTGCATTTGTTGTTCATTCACATTAGGTGCTAATGATATCATGTAAAACAAGACAGAAATGACCTCTATAGTTAAGGATTTATGATATAATTGAGCCCCAACATGGGCCACATATGTAGGTTGAAATTTTCTGTAGCCACAATGAAAAGTAAGGAGAAATAGATGAAATTAATTTGAATGCATTTTACTTAGCCCCCTCTATCCTCAATATTATATTTTTAACATTTCATGAATGCCATAAAAAATGTTTATAGTATCAATATTAATCAATATACAATTATTATTGATATATTTTACATTATTCTTTGTTTTTGTTTTTGTACCGTCTTCAGCCTCCATTGTGTATTTCACACTAACAGCACATTTCAGTTTGGACTCACCACATTTCAAATGCTCAATGTGCTTGTGGATCCCAATTGAGAAGCACAAGTCTTCTAAACAACTGTAAGTTTTTGTGAAAAACTGTCTGAGACCTGCGGTTTGGACCACTCATCAGTCTACTGAGACCAATCAAGATAATGCTACTTATCAGGCTGCCTTGATCTTCCTTTATGATATGTGATATCCAAGGAATCCAAAGAATTTATATGAACCATAATTCCATAGTTCTAAATGACTGTGTATAAGTGTACCATTGATAAACTCTAGGATATGTAAACAAAGTTTATTTACAATATCCATTCCATGCCACCGCTACTTTTGCAAACATACATTATCCTTGTTTCACTGATATACATCAGTAGCCCTGTGGGTTAATGCACTAGATTGCAAGGTCAGTTTGAACTGCAAGGTCGGTGGTTCAAGCTCACCAGTCACTCATTGGAAACCCTATATTGGGTTGCTATGAGTTGGAGCCAACTCTACAGCACTTAACAACAATAACATACCAAAGTGAAAATGTTATGGGGGTTTATCCTTTACATTAAAGAGGGCTAAGAGTGCACTGGGGAATCCTGGTGTGACACTGAAGGATACGCACTCAACCTCAAGGTCAGTTTGAACTGCAAGAGCCGTAGTTCAAACTCACCAGCTGCCCCTCAGAAATGCTATACAGGCTCGCTATGAATCAAAGCTGACTCGATGGCACTTAACAACAACAACAACAGCAAGAGTGGAGTGGAGAACTGATTGTGACTTAGCCCCCCTGCTAATGAGAAGCTGGATTTAGAATTCAGAAAATATTTTAGAAATTTCAGAATTCTAAATCCAGCTTCTTTTCTCATTAGCAGAAAGGCTAAGTCACAGCCCCTCAGTCCGTCCTTGTTTATAAAAGCAGGTTTAAAAACAAAAAAACAAGTAGTCAGAAAGAAAGAAGCTTGGTAACTTCAGCATATGTTGATTTTATATGGAAGATGGAGCATCTAAAACACTTGGCTGTTTGCTTTGCCTCTATTTTTTTTTTTTTTTTTCTAAACAATTTTGACAGGTTCTTAATGTTTTCTAAAGACTAGCAAATTGATGGAACTTTTGGTGGAAGGACTCAGAGAGATTGTGACTTAAGTAAGACTGGAAAAAAACTTTAGAAGTTATCCATTTCAACCCCACTCATTTAGAAATGACAGCGTGTGTGTAAAAGGGATGAAGCAATTTTTTCAAAATAATTTATTCAGTGATAAAACTAGAACCAAAATCTGAGTCTCCTTAAATTCAGTCCAATGCCATTTCCACCATACAGTTCTGATGGAAAGAATCCCAGTGTTCTGGCATTGAGTCTGGAAGTATTTCAGCTCTCGTCTTTGACTGGTGGTGGTGGGTGTGTGTTATGGAATTGGTTCTGACTCATAGCATCTCTGTATAGGGTTTCTGAAGCTGTAAATCATTATGGGAGTAGTAAATTTCATCTTTATCCCTCAGAATGACAGATTCAAACTGCTGACCTTGCAGTAAGCAGCCCAATTTATAATCTACTCCCCTACTAGGGTTCCTTCTTCTTTAACTAAATACACAACTATTGGAATAAGGTAAAATGTTAGAAATGTGCAAGAAAATCTGCAAATACCCTGAATTCATCTCAGAAATAGTCAACTGAGCAAAGTTCCCCGGCCTCTACAAGATGTTTGTATCATTCCAATTAGGGCCCCTGGAGAGGAAAACAAACAGCTGTATGCAATTTTATAGCATTTTAGAACCAACTTTCTGAAACAGGAATAAAATGCATTCTCTTCTTCCTGAAAAAAACTTGGTCTCTTTCTGCACACATTCATTTTTTCCCTGTTATAACCTGCTTTCTTTACTCATTTTCATTACTTCTCTTTATAGCTTCACTCGCTTACTAATTAAATGTCACGGGCTATCTAAATTCGTATCTCCTCAAAGATCCAAAATCCTATATTTGTACATTGACATAATAATTCTGGGGAATATATCCTCAACTAGCAAAAGGAAAAGGACCCAATATCTCTCTTCTTTAGTTTTTGCTCTTCAGAATTCTTTATCCTTTCCTCTTTAATGAAATTCTTCCTCTTAGATTGCCATTTGATTTGTATTAGCATCCCTAACTGCTCACTGCAATGATCTCTTTAGTATTCTATTTTGGGGAACAGCTGTTTAATTGAATTTTGAAATTCCCTGTTAGAGGATTCAATGGTGCCAACCTCCCCAAAATATGTATTGGAATCCTAATGCCTATGAAATAAATGTGAGTATAAATCCATTTGACAATAGGCTTTTATTTATGTTCAAGGAACCATATCATTGTAGGCTGTGTTTTAAACCAATCTCTTATGAGGTATAAAAGGAACAGATTAAGCACAGAAACTAGCAAGCTCAAATGGAGACAGCTACTATGTGGAGATCTCCACAAAACTTAGATACAGAAGCTCAGACAGGGATTTTCCCCAGCATAGACAAAGAGCCTTCCCCTTCAGCTGCATCCTGATTTATGCATGTACTAGGGGGCTTCAAAGAGTTTGTGGGAAAACTCCATTATATTTTAATTCCATTTTTGCATGAACTTTTTGATGGTCCCTTCCTCATTCATATATATATACAGATAGATAGATAGAAATAGATAGATAGATATGTTGTTGTTAAGTTCCATTGAGTTGATTCTGACCCATAGTGACCCTGTATAGGGTTTCTAAGGAGCAGTTGGTGAGCTTGAACCACCAACCTTGCAGTTCAAATAACTTTGCAGTCTGACTCATTAATCCACAGCACCACACCAGTGATAAGAGCAAGAAACCTTCAAAAAGTCCATGTGAAAATGATATATAAATCAAGGAGCCACGATGGTTAAGCACTCAATTGGTTAAAAGGTTGGCTTCTTATCAAAAGGTCGGCAATTCCAACTCATCTTGCTGCTTCTGAGGAGAAAGGTGCAGTACTCTGCTTCTGTAAAGATGGCAGCCTTGAAAACCTTATTAGGGCAGTTCTGGTATACTCAGAACCTACTTGCTACCTGTGAGTTTTTGTTTTATCCATCGGGTATGTAGAGAGTGAGAAAGAGAGAACACCATCATACTAGTGAAACCTTTAACTGCTAACTAACAGGTCAATGATTAGAACCTACCAAGTAACTCTGCAAGGAAAGACCTGGCCATCTGGTTTGTAGAGATTCCAGCCTAGAAAGCTCTATGGAGCAGTTCTACTTAGGGTTGCTATGAGTTGTAATCAACTCAATGATATACACTATATGTACATATGTGTATGTATATGTGTGAGAGGGCTTCAAAAAGTTAATGGAAAAATGGAATTAAAAAAGATAATGAAATTTTCCCACAAACCTTGAAACTCCCTTGTACATATATAATTCAGGATGCCAGCTAAAGGGGAAGGCTCTTTGTCTATGCTGCGGGAAAATCCTTGTCTTGACTTGTGTTTCTAAGTTTTGTGGAGATCACCACAGAGCAAAACTACCTCAATGTCTATGTGTCCTGATGTGGCACTGTAGGATAAGTACTGGACTGCTAACCACTAGGTTAGGTTTTGAACTCCAGAAATTGTATTGTACTCTGAACAAACTATTTCTAGTTTTTTTTTTTCTTTTATTCTGACTTTGCTTGAATTCTTTAAATTCAGTGCTGTTGGTCTTTACACAGAGGATATTGAGGACCAGAGTTTGAGAAAAACTAAGTATTATGGGATACCTGTGTCCTTCTTACGTTGTATTTTCTACAACTTACAATTACAGATTAGCTTGTCACAAATTTTCATAAGTACCCTCATTGAGTGTTGTTTTGATTGGAGGCACTAGAATTATAATTCCAGAGTAATTTTAGTAAATTTTCCTTTACATGTGTTTCCTACCAAGTAATTTATAGTGATTTGTGACATCTTGTTCCTAAAACCAACTTTTTGTTCTCTGACTTTTTTTAATGCCATTTAAGGTGAAAGGGGTTAATAAAAAGTTGAGTCATTTTAGAGTTCTGAAAAATGAAAGCGGTCTTTAGATTGCACCATTCTAAGAGCTCTAATAGTGTAATTTTATATGGAAAAGGAAAAAACTAGGAATTGTGAAATGCTAAAAAGGGCAAACTTAAATTGAAGTAGGTTAATTTGTTATAAAACAAGACGCTAGAATTAATTGGAGTGGTTTTGTTTGTTTTCTGAGAAGGCTGCTTTGTTTTGGTGGTGGTGGTAATGATGCATTTATGTGTGTGTTTTGTTGTTTTCACTAGCATAAGTAAACTCCCACTAAGCTAAAACTCTGTTTGCACTTTCATGCTCCTGTATAGTCATCTCTTGAGTTGCCATTCAGATCCCAGATTTTTAACCTATAAACAACCAAGAAACAAAATATTGGCCAAAAGCTGATGCACTGATCTTGACATTTAAAGAGACACTGTGGCACTGAGGATATGCACAGGACTTCTAACCTCCCTATGAATCAGAACCAACTCAGTGGCACATAACAACAACAATAACAAGCTAACCTCAAGTTCTCTGGTTCAAACTCACCAGTCGCTCCTTGAAAACCCTATACAGGGTTGCTGTGAGTAGGAAAATCTATATGTTCTCTATGAGAACGACAGCATGAAACAACAACAACAACAACAACAACAACAACAACAACAGGCTTATAAGGGACCTAAGAAAATAGCAACATGCCATTATATTTGAATTACATTGGTGTATAATATTGCCAACCAGTGGCAATATTGAACATTAATGTAATTCAAATATAATAGTGACTGTAGAACATACGAACACAAGTAAAATTGCATCAAGAAGAGTCTGTTTAACACTCTGAGATAGTCAGAAATTCAATGTTGTTTTTAACTGCTGACGAGTGGTTCCAACCCTGTGATAAGGTTTCTGAGGTGCCATTGTTGAGTTTGAACAGCCAACCTTGTGGTTCAAACCGACTTTGCAGTACAGTGGTTAACCCATAGCACCATATCAGGACTCCAGGAAAATTAGTAATGTGACAAAATGACTCTTTTGTCTATATTTGTGATGTAGCCTTGACTTAACTGTGGATAGTCAATGTTGTTGTTGTTAAGTGCTGGTGAGTCACTAAGGTGTTACTAATCAGTACTTACCTACCAGATTGGAAAGGAGTAGTCTCCTCAGGAAGAGGGCTCTATACTTTGTCACTCAACTCTCCTTAAGAGTTTAGGAACTAAGATATGCTATGACTGTCCAACAGGTATCACTGGCACACCTTAGCCTTAGTTTCTAATCTCATTGTATTCTGGTCCCTCAAGTTAGTACTTTCCTGATGTGCATTATGGTTGAAACTCTTAAGCAAGGTGGTGTTTACTGCTGTTGAATCAGTTCTGACTCAGCAATCCTGTATAGGGTTTCCAGCCCTGTATAAGCTAGTGGGTTTAAACTGTCGACCTTTAGGTTAGCAGTTCAGTGCTTATCCAGGTGTACATACCTACAAAAATAGACCACAGTATTGTTTGAGATAGAATTCTGTCAAGAACATGCTGGATTGGGACTACAGATGCCTTTTCTTCCAGTTGGGGACCAAAGTCACATTGGAAGTACATTTTGGAATTGGAACATCCTTGCCATTCCTTCCTGACCTCAATCCCCATTCACTAACTGCCCCCACCAAAAAAAAAAAAGAAAGAAAGAAAAACTAAAGAGAAATAATTATCTCCTTGAGATTGTTGCTGTTAAGTGTCATCAAGCAGTTTTGACCCATAGTGACACTGTATAGGGTTTCGGAAGAGCGGCTGGTGAATGTGAACCTCCGACCTTGTGGTTTAAATCCACCTTCAAGTCTAGTGTATATCCTACAGTGCCACACTAGGAGTCCATCTCCTTGATTGTTGTTGTTAAGTGCCATTGAGTCAGTTCTGACCCATAGCAACCCTGTATAGTGTTTCTGAGGAGTGTCTGGTGAACTTGAACTGCTAACCTTGCAGTTCAACTTTGCAGTCTGGTGTATTAACCCACAGCGCCACACCAGGATAGAGACATATTATTCTCTTTAGCTAATCATTTCCATTTGTCTTTTCTTTTCTCTTTTTTTCAGGGTAAAACAGTATTTAATCAGAAACAGTTTTGTCCAGTATTACAATCAGCCACAGAAACGGTGCTAGAAGACAGGACCCAATCTTTCCGCACAGTAGGCAAAGTAGTATTGGACATGAGCCAGGATGAGCTGAGCCCAAGCCCTCATTCCTAGGGCCTGAGGGGAGACTACAATCAAATATCAAACAATTATTATTCCGTATTCAGTGGGGAAAGAATATAAACCCCAAATGCAAGAAGAACCCCTGCCCCCAGTGTCAAATGGAATGGGGATGTGAGAATTACAGTTAAGAGGAAACCACTGATGGTGCAGCCTCATGTAAGCTGTTAATAAGAGTTCAACGTGGCAGGGACTCCCTCTGGTCCCTATTTCTGAAAGAGCTCACTTAATCATTTTCTTCCTCCAGTCATCAATGCTGGCAAAGTTACCCTCACTGTGGACAGGTTTTCATGAATGGTTGTCTGCACCTGGGTCAAGAGTGTGGTATTGTCCTTGGGGGAACTAGCAATCACCTACTAGGTGGTATCCAAGTGTGTCAGAAGCCAACCAACTGCATGCTTGTTCATCAAGACATGCTTGATTGAGACCAGTCTCTGCACCAGCTCAGGAAGAGGTGGAGGTGACTGGGCTCCAGTGCTGTATGGGTCCATATATAACTAGTGCACCGTGTTTCGTGTATCTGTATTCCCTACAGAAGCTTCATGCTTGACAATCTCATTGACCTTTCCCAGGATGCTATGTCGCAGAGACTCTACTTGACCCAAAACTCCAAGGCCCAGGGCTCTCACCTTTGCTGATTACAGCATATGGTTGCCTCCAGCTCTGCCAGGTGCTTCTCAAGTTCAGCAACTTTGGCAGCCTGAGAGAACTTCTTTTGCTCAGGCCGAGAGTGAAGTTCACAAGTAACAAGGCACCTATGTGGAAGGTCCCCACTGGTGGTCTTTTCCCCTGAACCAGCACCTCTGTTGTTCTTTGTTGCTTCCAGCTGCAGCAGGCACTTAACCAGAACCCCATCAGGGTCAGTGAGGTTGATTGCAGCATCTGATTCCAGCAGCTTCTCCAGGTAAGAAGCAACTAGCTGCTGCTTCAGGCCTACCAGCTGCTTGGCCAGTACCACAAGGGTCAACTTCTCCTCAGTGACTGACTCATTCAGTGTTGTCTTGAGTGTCTTAACTTCAGTTGTCAGCTCTTGGACCTCATGTAGTAGTTGATGGTACTTTTGCTGAGGTGTCTACTTTATTCCTAGACCCTCTCCAAACATCTCATAGTCTCCAGATTCACAAGCTGTCCTCTTGGTTTTTCCAATATGAGTTGAGAAATCAAGTCCTTTTGTCCCCACTCTCTCGTCTTTGAACTTGTTATAGGCAACATTAGGATTCACAATGATAGTATTCCACACTTGTTCTCATTAGCTCTTCCACATCAAACTCCACTTGATCATCCTCAGGTAGGTCACTGGTTTCATAAGCAGCTGGCTCATTCCTGGAAATGCCAGGAAGTTTGGTGTATTTAGGATCCACCGTGGTGGTGATGAAGTGATATTAGGGGACTTCAGTGGAACTGGGGTGGGTGTTCAGATAGGGGAGAGGCTGAGTCTGGGTCCTGGGCTAAGATGGTGGCAAAGAGAATGGTGAAGGAGTTCCATTTACCATTTCTATAATGTTACTTGTCCTTAACCTTCAGGCCAGATCAATTTTTATTGTTGTAAAATTATATATGTTGTTGTTGGGTGCCATCGAGTCAGTACTGACTCATAGCGACCTTATGCACAGCAGAACAAAACACTGTCCAATTCTGGGCCAACATCACTATTGTTGCCATGCTTGAGTCCATCGAAGCTGCCACTTGGCCAATCCATCTCACTGGGGGTCTTCCTCTTTTTCTCTGACCCTCCACCTTGGTCATCTCAACGATTAAGTGTGAATATGTTGTTGCTGTTGTTAAGTGCCATTGAGTCGGTTCTGACTCACAGCAACCCTGTAAACAGGGTTTCTGAGGAGCTGATGAGTTTGAAATGCCATCCTTGTGGTTCAAGTTGACCTTGAAGTCTAGCAAATTAACTCACAGAACCACACCAGGACTCCAAGTATAAATATAATGAACTGTATTATCTATGCAGGAAGTGCAGTGGCTTTGTAGGATAAGCACTGGACTGCTAACCACAAGGTTGGGGCTTCAAGCTCATCAGTTGCTCCTTGGGAGAAAATTAGGCTTTCTGCATCACATAGCCTCTGAAGCCCTTTGAATTAGAACTGACTCAAGGGCACCTAACAACAATATCATCTATGTAAGGATCTTAGAAAGAGGATGGTTAGAGATAGGAGAAAGGAAGCCCATTAATGATTATACTATATGTAAGGAGCCCTTGTGGTGCAGTGGATTAACCACAAAGTCTTTGGTTCAAACCCAGCAATTCCCCTGCTGGAGAAAGATGAAGCTTACATACTTAATCTCAAGAACTCTAAGGAGCAGTTCAATTCTGTCCTATAGGGTCACTATAGACTCTTCAAATGAGATTAATTCTGACTTAAAGAAAATACTGTGGTTTAGATGTTGTTATTTGTCCCTTCATCCATTTCTACCTTTCTGCACCTGCTCTTAGGCCCAGGGGCTCACATGTAAGGTTTCTACAAGCTTCCTTGCCCTCTGACTTTAAACTGGGTCTAATCAATGGAAACTGGCAGATGAGAGGGAGAAAGGAGAGTGAGTCAGGTTATTTGTTTCCAAGAATTCCTTCCTGAGGGTTTTCCCTTTACTAAATATAATAGATATTGTCTGGCAGCTCTCCCTTGTACTTATTCTTCCTATATGGGGTACTGCTAACCACTCTTTACCTATTCTTTTTCAGACCTTGGGTCTTTAGAAGCTACTCCATTGTTCTGAACTCTGGTACAGTACAATTTTAGTTGATTTCACTTAATCTTACCTGTACCTTTTTAAAGGAGTGCTGGTAGCATAGTGGTTATGAATCAGGCTGCTAATCTCAACGGTCAGCAGTTCCAAACTACCAGCTGTTTTGTGGAAGAACGATGAGGCTTTCTGCTCCCTTAAAGTTTACAGCCTCAGAAAATCTATGCAGGGTCACTGTGAGTCAGAACTGACGCCATGGAACATAAGAACAACAACAACATACCTTTTTACGTAGTTACTTTGTTAAATTCTCCTCAGTTACCACCTTCAATCCTACCATCTTCTTGTCAGGACCCAGACTGATACATCATATGGCTTTTTTATTTCACACTTGAATATGTGGACTATGATTCATTCATATATGCCAATTATCTAGAATTCTCAAGAATTCTAGTGCAGTACATATCAAAGCCATGGGCAGATTAAGACTCCCCACATTGAAGCCAAATCATTTTGAGATTTGAGCACTGAAAGTCTTATTTCTGGGAAGTATCTTGGTCCTAGGCAAACTGTTCATCTGGTCAACTTAACTCTGACCCTGTTGTAGTTGGGTGTTCAGTCTCAAAAGTTCCTAGTGATTTGGGCCTATTAGACTACGATGAGACAGAGTTGGAGAGTTACTACACCCTACACTTGTGTTGTTGTGATGATTAATGTATGTGTCAACTTGGCTAGGCCACGATTCTCAGGAGTTTGGAAAACATTACATAATCATCCTCCATTTGTAATCTGATGTGAGCAACCAATCAAGGAGAGTTCCCAGGAAGGCGTGTCTTGCAGTCAACATATACGTATGCTCTGGCAAAGCTCTTCTCTCTCAATCCTGCATCTAACTCCTCATTCTCTGACCTGCAGTTCTTGAGATGTGAGACAGCAGCCTGCATCCGGACCTGTAGATTGTGGATTCATCTGTTCCCACTATCTAGTGAGCTAGCAGCCCACTGCCTGACCTGCAATTTGAAAGTTTGTCAGGTCCTGGAATCATTTGTGTCAGAAGCAACCTCAAGCCTATTGACTGACCTAGAGATTTGGGGCTTGCCAGCCTCCACAATTATGTGAGACATTTCTTTGAAATAAACCTATCACTCAATACACATGAGCACACACACACACATATATATTGTTGTTGCAAGGTGCCTTTGAATTAGGGCCAACTCATAACAACTCTTTGCACAACAGAACAGAACACTGCCCGGTTTTCATAATCTCACAATCATTGCTATTCTTGAGCCCATTGTTGCTGCCACTGTGCCAACTGATCTCATTGGGATCTTCCTCTTTTTCACTAACCTTTCAGTTTACCAAGTATGATATTCTTCTCCAGGGACTGGTCCCTTCTGATAATACATTTGAAGTATGAGAGACAAAATCTGCATTCTAAAAAGCATTCTGGCTGTATTTGTTTGTTCTTCTGGCAGCCCGTGGTACATATATATTTACAGGCTTCAAAAAGTACGTGGGAGTATGGAATTAAACGATAATAGAATTTTCCCAAGAATTTGTTGAAGCCCCCTCATTATGTGTATGTGTACATATGTAAATATATATGTCTGAAAGTTTGTCATACTGTGGTGGCTTGCATGTCACTGTGATGCTAGATGCTATGCCACTGGTATTTTAATACCAGCAAGGTCACCCATGGTAGACAAGCTTCAGTGGTGTTTCCAGACAGAAAAATAACTAGGAAGAATGAGAGGTGGACCACTTCTGAGTGCTTACCCACTGAAAACCTTATGTAATAGCAACAGAACATTCTGCTGGCATACATAGTGCCAGAAGATGAGCCCCTCAGGTTGGAAGGCACTCAAAATACAGCTGGGGAAAATCTGCCTCTTCAAAGTAGAGCTGACCATAATGACGTAAATGGAGTAAATCTTTTGAGACCTTCATTTGCCGATGAGAAGAATTAGAAGAAATAGCTACAAACATCTATTAATAATTGGAGCATGGAATGGGCAAACTATGAATCTAGGAAAGTTGGAAGTTTCCAAGAATGAAATGG